>NW_027226898.1:0-44085 GCF_037783145.1 Equus przewalskii
TTACCATTGCTTCCAGCTCTTTGGGAAGCTAAGAAACAACTCGCTCTGCACAGTGCTCTTACAGCCTAGTGGGAACATGTCTTCCAAAGGCCTGTGAAACGCAGTTTCTTTGCAGGCCTGATCTGGCTGAAGTAGGACTTCTGCTCTGGGTGTGCTACTTTGCCCTAGAGCTGAAAGGCACAACGTGCAGGCTTCTTTCCAAAGGGCGAGTTGGGCCCCACAGCATCTTGCTTCCAGCTCTTTGGGAAGCTAAGAAACAACTCGCTCTGCACAGTGCTCTTACAGCCTACTGGGAACATCTCTTCCAAAGGCCTGTGAAACGCAGTTTCTTTGCAGGCCTGATCTGGCTGAAGTAGGACTTCTGCTCTGGGTGTGCTACTTTGCCCTAGAGCTGAAAGGCACAACGTGCAGGCTTCTTTCCAAAGGGCGAGTTGGGCCCCACAGCATCTTGCTTCCAGCTCTTTGGGAAGCTAAGAAACAACTCGCTCGGCACAGTGCTCTTACAGCCTAGTGGGAACATCTCTTCCAAAGGCCTGTGAAACGCAGTTTCTTTGCAGGCCTGATCTGGCTGAAGTAGGACTTCTGCTCTGGGTGTGCTACTTTGCCCTAGAGCTGAAAGGCACAACGTGCAGGCTTCTTTCCAAAGGGCGAGTTGGGCCCCACAGCATCTTGCTTCCAGCTCTTTGGGAAGCTAAGAAACAACTCGCTCGGCACAGTGCTCTTACAGCCTAGTGGGAACATGTCTTCCAAAGGCCTGTGAAACGCAGTTTCTTTGCAGGCCTGATCTGGCTGAAGTAGGACTTCTGCTCTGGGTGTGCTACTTTGCCCTAGAGCTGAAAGGCACAACGTGCAGGCTTCTTTCCAAAGGGCGAGTTGGGCCCCACAGCATCTTGCTTCCAGCTCTTTGGGAAGGTAAGAAACAAGTCGCTCTGCACAGTGCTCTTACAGCCTACCGGGAACATCTCTTCCAAAGGCCTGTGAAACGCAGTTTCTTTGCAGGCCTGATCTGGCTGAAGTAGGACTTCTGCTCTGGGTGTGCTACTTTGCCCTAGAGCTGAAAGGCACAACGTGCAGGCTTCTTTCCAAAGGGCGAGTTGGGCCCCACAGCATCTTGCTTCCAGCTCTTTGGGAAGCTAAGAAACAACTCGCTCTGCTCAGTGCTCTTACACACTAGTGTGAACATCTCTTCCAAAGGCCTGTGAAACGCAGTTTCTTTGCAGGCCTGATCTGGCTGAAGTAGGACTTCTGCTCTGGGTGTGCTACATTGCCCTAGAGCTGAAAGGCACAACGTGCAGGCTTCTTTCCAAAGGGCGAGTTGGGCCCCACAGCATCTTGCTTCCAGCTCTTTGGGAAGCTAAGAAACAACTCGCTCTGCACAGTGCTCTTACAGCCTACCGGCAACATCTCTTCCAAAGGCCTGTGAAACGCAGTTTCTTTGCAGGCCTGATCTGGCTGAAGTAGGACTTCTGCTCTGTGTGTGCTACATTGCCCTAGAGCCGAAAGGCACAACGTGCAGGCTTCTTTCCAAAGGGCGAGTTTGGCCCCACAGCATCTTGCTTCCAGCTCTTTGGGAAGCTAAGAAACAACTCGCTCTGCACAGTGCTCTTACAGCCTACCGGGAACATCTCTTCCAAAGGCCTGTGAAACGCAGTTTCTTTGCAGGTCTGATCTGGCTGAAGTAGGACTTCTGCTCTGGGTTTGCTAAATTGCCCTACAGCTGAAAGGCACAACCTGCAGGCTTCTTTCCAAAGGGCGAGTTGGGCCCCACAGCATCTTGCTTCCAGCTCTTTGGGAAGCTAAGAAACAACTCGCTCTGCACAGTGCTCTTACAGCCTACCTGGAACATCTCTTCCAAAGGCCTGTGAAACGCAGTTTCTTTGCAGGCCTGATCTGGCAGAGTAGGACTTCTGCTCTCAGTGTGCTACTTTGCCCTAGAGCCGAAAGGCACAACGTGCAGGCTTCTTTCCAAAGGGCGAGTTGGGCCCCACAGCATCTTGCTTCCAGCACTTTGGGAAGCTAAGAAACAACTCGCTCTGCACAGTGCTCTTACAGCCTACCGGGAACATCTCTTCCAAAGGCCTGTGAAACGCAGTTTCTTTGCAGGCCTGATCTGGCTGAAGTAGGACTTCTGCTCTGGGTGTGCTACATTGCCCTAGAGCTGAAAGGCACAACGTGCAGGCTTCTTTCCAAAGGGCGAGTTGGGCCCCACAGCATCTTGCTTCCAGCTCTTTGCGAAGCTAAGAAACAACTCGCTCTGCACAGTGCTCTTACAGACTACCGGGAACATCTCTTCCAAAGTCCTGTTAAACGCAGTTTCTTTCCAGGCCTGATCTGGCTGAAGTAGGACTTCTGCTCTGGGTGTGCTACATTGCCCTAGAGCTGAAAGGCACAACGTGCAGGCTTCTTTCCAAAGGGCGAGTTGGGCCCCACAGCATCTTGCTTCCAGCTCTTTGGGAAGCTAAGAAACAACTCGCTCTGCACAGTGCTCTTACAGCCTAACGGGAACATCTCTTCCAAAGGCCTGCGAAACGCAGTTTCTTTGCAGGCCAGATCTGGCTGAAGTAGGACTTCTGCTCTGGGTGTGCTACATTGCCCTAGAGCTGAAAGGCACAACGTGCAGGCTTCTTTCCAAAGGGCGAGTTGGGCCCCACACATCTTGCTTCAAGCTCTTTGGGAAGCTAAGAAACAACTCGCTCTTCACAGTGTTCTTACAGCCTACCAGGAACATCTATTCCAAAGGCCTGTGAAACGCAGTTTCTTTGCAGGCCTGATCTGGCTGAAGTAGGACTTCTGCTCTGGGTGTGCTACTTTGCCCTAGAGCTGAAAGGCACATCGTGCAGGCTTCTTTCCAAAGGGCGAGTTCGGCCCCACAGCATCTTGCTTCCAGCTCATTGGGAAGCTAAGAAACAACTCGCTCTGCACAGTGCTCTTACAGCCTACCGGGAACATCTCTTCCAAAGGCCTGTGAAACGCAGTTTCTTTGCAGGCCTGATCTGGCTGAAGTAGGACTTCTGCTCTGGGTGTGCTACTTTGCCCTAGAGCTGAAAGGCACAACGTGCAGGCTTCTTTCCAAAGGGCGAGTTGGGCCCCACAGCATCTTGCTTCCAGCTCTTTGGGAAGCTAAGAAACAACTCGCTCTGCACAGTGCTCTTACAGCCTACCGGGAACATCTCTTCCAAAGGCCTGTGAAACGCAGTTTCTTTGCAGGCCTGATCTGGCTGAAGTAGGACTTCTGCTCTCGGTGTGCTACTTTGCCCTAGAGCTGAAAGGCACAACGTGCAGGCTTCTTTCCAAAGGGCGAGTTGGGCCCCACAGCATCTTGCTTCCAGCTCTTTGGGAAGCTAAGAAACAACTCGCTCTGCACAGTGCTCTTACAGCCTACCGGGAACATCTCTTCCAAAGGCCTGTGAAACGCAGTTTCTTTGCAGGCCTGATCTGGCTGAAGTAGGACTTCTGCTCTGGGTGTGCTACATTGCCCTAGAGCTGAAAGGCACAACGTGCAGGCTTCTTTCCAAAGGGCGAGTTGGGCCCCACAGCATCTTGCTTCCAGCTCTTTGGGAAGCTAAGAAACAACTCGCTCTGCACAGTGCTCTTACAGCCTACCGGGAACATCTCTTCCAAAGGCCTGTGAAACGCAGTTTCTTTGCAGGCCTGATCTGGCTGAAGTAGGACTTCTGCTCTGGGTGTGCTACATTGCCCTAGAGCTGAAAGGCACAACGTGCAGGCTTCTTTCCAAAGGGTGAGTTGGACCCCACAGCATCTTGCTTCCAGCTCTTTGGGAAGCTAAGAAACAACTCGCTCTGCACAGTGTTCTTACAGCCTACCGGGAACATCTATTCCAAAGGCCTGTGAAACGCAGTTTCTTTGCAGGCCTGATCTGGCTGAAGTAGGACTTCTGCTCTGGGTGTGCTACTTTGCCCTAGAGCTGAAAGGCACATCGTGCAGGCTTCTTTCCAAAGGGCGAGTTGGGCCCCACAGCATCTTGCTTCCAGCTCTTTGGGAAGCTAAGAAACAACTCGCTCTGCACAGTGCTCTTACAGCCTACCGGGAACATCTCTTCCAAAGGCCTGTGAAACGCAGTTTCTTTGCAGGCCTGATCTGGCTGAAGTAGGACTTCTGCTCTGGGTGTGCTACATTGCCCTAGAGCTGAAAGGCACAACGTGCAGGCTTCTTTCCAAAGGGCGAGTTGGGCCCCACAGCATCTTGCTTCCAGCTCTTTGGGAAGCTAAGAAACAACTCGCTCTGCACAGTGCTCTTACAGCCTACCGGCAACATGTCTTCCAAAGGCCTGTGAAACGCAGTTTCTTTGCAGGCCTGATCTGGCTGAAGTAGGACTTCTGCTCTGGGTGTGCTACATTGCCCTAGAGCTGAAAGGCACAACGTGCAGGCTTCTTTCCAAAGGGCGAGTTGGGCCCCACAGCATCTTGCTTCCAGCTCTTTGGGAAGCTAAGAAACAACTCGCTCTGCACAGTGCTCTTACAGCCTACCGGGAACATCTCTTCCAAAGGCCTGTGAAACGCAGTTTCTTTGCAGGCCTGATCTGGCTGATGTAGGACTTCTGCTCTGGGTGTGCTACATTGCCCTAGAGCTGAAAGGCACAACGTGCAGGCTTCTTTCCAAAGGGCGAGTTGGGCCCCACAGCATCTTGCTTCCAGCTCTTTGGGAAGCTAAGAAACAACTCGCTCTGCACAGTGCTCTTACAGCCTAACGGGAACATCTCTTCCAAAGGCCTGCGAAACGCAGTTTCTTTGCAGGCCTGATCTGGCTGAAGTAGGACTTCTGCTCTGGGTGTGCTACATTGCCCTAGAGCTGAAAGGCACAACGTGCAGGCTTCTTTCCAAAGGGCGAGTTGGGCCCCACAGCATCTTGCTTCCAGCTCTTTGGGAAGCTAAGAAACAACTCGCTCTGCACAGTGCTCTTACAGCCTACCGGGAACATCTCTTCCAAAGGCCTGTGAAACGCAGTTTCTTTGCAGGCCTGATCTGGCTGAAGTAGGACTTCTGCTCTGGGTGTGCTACATTGCCCTAGAGCTGAAAGGCACAACGTGCAGGCTTCTTTCCAAAGGGCGAGTTGGGCCCCACAGCATCTTGCTTCCAGCTCTTTGGGAAGCTAAGAAACAACTCGCTCTGCACAGTGCTCTTACAGACTACCGGGAACATCTCTTCCAAAGTCCTGTTAAACGCAGTTTCTTTCCAGGCCTGATCTGGCTGAAGTAGGACTTCTGCTCTGGGTGTGCTACATTGCCCTAGAGCTGAAAGGCACAACGTGCAGGCTTCTTTCCAAAGGGCGAGTTGGGCCCCACAGCATCTTGCTTCCAGCTCTTTGGGAAGCTAAGAAACAAGTCGCTCTGCACAGTGCTCTTACAGCCTAACGGGAACATCTCTTCCAAAGGCCTGCGAAACGCAGTTTCTTTGCAGGCCAGATCTGGCTGAAGTAGGACTTCTGCTCTGGGTGTGCTACATTGCCCTAGAGCTGAAAGGCACAACGTGCAGGCTTCTTTCCAAAGGGCGAGTTGGGCCCCACACATCTTGCTTCAAGCTCTTTGGGAAGCTAAGAAACAACTCGCTCTTCACAGTGTTCTTACAGCCTACCAGGAACATCTATTCCAAAGGCCTGTGAAACGCAGTTTCTTTGCAGGCCTGATCTGGCTGAAGTAGGACTTCTGCTCTGGGTGTGCTACTTTGCCCTAGAGCTGAAAGGCACATCGTGCAGGCTTCTTTCCAAAGGGCGAGTTGGGCCCCACAGCATCTTGCTTCCAGCTCTTTGGGAAGCTAAGAAACAACTCGCTCTGCACAGTGCTCTTACAGCCTACCGGCAACATCTCTTCCAAAGGCCTGTGAAACGCAGTTTCTTTGCAGGCCTGATCTGGCAGAGTAGGACTTCTGCTCTGGGTGTGCTACATTGCCCTAGAGCTGAAAGGCACAACGTGCAGGCTTCTTTCCAAAGGGCGAGTTGGGCCCCACAGCATCTTGCTTCCAGCTCTTTGGGAAGCTAAGAAACAACTCGCACTGCACAGTGCTCTTACAGCCTACCGGCAACATTTCTTCCAAAGGCCTGTGAAACGCAGTTTCTTTGCAGGCCTGATCTGGCTGAAGTAGGACTTCTGCTCTGGGTGTGCTACATTGCCCTAGAGCTGAAAGGCAGAACGTGCAGGCTTCTTTCCAAAGGGCGAGTTGGGCCCCACAGCATCTTGCTTCCAGCTCTTTGGGAAGCTAAGAAACAACTCGCTCTGCTCAGTGCTCTTACAGACTACTGTGAACATCTCTTCCAAAGGCCTGTGAAACGCAGTTTCTTTGCAGGCCTGATCTGGCTGAAGTAGGACTTCTGCTCTGGGTGTGCTACATTGCCCTAGAGCTGAAAGGCACAACGTGCAGGCTTCTTTCCAAAGGGCGAGTTGGGCCCCACAGCATCTTGCTTCCAGCTCTTTGGGAAGCTAAGAAACAACTCGCTCTGCACAGTGCTCTTACAGCCTACCGGCAACATCTCTTCCAAAGGCCTGTGAAACGCAGTTTCTTTGCAGGCCTGATCTGGCTGAAGTAGGACTTCTGCTCTGTGTGTGCTACATTGCCCTAGAGCCGAAAGGCACAACGTGCAGGCTTCTTTCCAAAGGGCGAGTTTGGCCCCACAGCATCTTGCTTCCAGCTCTTTGGGAAGCTAAGAAACAACTCGCTCTGCACAGTGCTCTTACAGCCTACCGGGAACATCTCTTCCAAAGGCCTGTGAAACGCAGTTTCTTTGCAGGTCTGATCTGGCTGAAGTAGGACTTCTGCTCTGGGTTTGCTACATTGCCCTAGAGCTGAAAGGCACAACGTGCAGGCTTCTTTCCAAAGGGCGAGTTGGGCCCCACAGCATCTTGCTTCCAGCTCTTTGGGAAGCTAAGAAACAACTCGCTCTGCACAGTGCTCTTACAGCCTACCTGGAACATCTCTTCCAAAGGCCTGTGAAACGCAGTTTCTTTGCAGGCTGATCTGGCAGAGTAGGACTTCTGCTCTCAGTGTGCTACTTTGCCCTAGAGCCGAAAGGCACAACGTGCAGGCTTCTTTCCAAAGGGCGAGTTGGGCCCCACAGCATCTTGCTTCCAGCACTTTGGGAAGCTAAGAAACAACTCGCTCTGCACAGTGCTCTTACAGACTATCGGGAACATCTCTTCCAAAGGCCTGTGAAACGCAGTTTCTTTGCAGGCCTGATCTGGCTGAAGTAGGACTTCTGCTCTGGGTGTGCTACATTGCCCTAGAGCTGAAAGGCACAACGTGCAGGCTTCTTTCCAAAGGGCGAGTTGGGCCCCACAGCATCTTGCTTCCAGCTCTTTGCGAAGCTAAGAAACAACTCGCTCTGCACAGTGCTCTTACAGACTACCGGGAACATCTCTTCCAAAGTCCTGTTAAACGCAGTTTCTTTCCAGGCCTGATCTGGCTGAAGTAGGACTTCTGCTCTGGGTGTGCTACATTGCCCTAGAGCTGAAAGACACAACGTGCAGGCTTCTTTCCAAAGGGCGAGTTGGGCCCCACAGCATCTTGCTTCCAGCTCTTTGGGAAGCTAAGAAACAACTCGCTCTGCACAGTGCTCTTACAGCCTAACGGGAACATCTCTTCCAAAGGCCTGTGAAACGCAGTTTCTTTGCAGGCCTGATCTGGCTGAAGTAGGACTTCTGCTCTGGGTGTGCTACATTGCCCTAGAGCTGAAAGGCACAACGTGCAGGCTTCTTTCCAAAGGGCGAGTTGGGCCCCACAGCATCTTGCTTCCAGCTCTTTGGGAAGCTAAGAAACAACTCGCTCTGCACAGTGCTCTTACAGCCTACCGGGAACATCTCTTCCAAAGGCCTGTGAAACGCAGTTTCTTTGCAGGCCTGATCTGGCTGAAGTAGGACTTCTGCTCTGGGTGTGCTACATTGCCCTAGAGCTGAAAGGCACAACGTGCAGGCTTCTTTCCAAAGGGCGAGTTGGGCCCCACAGCATCTTGCTTCCAGCTCTTTGGGAAGCTAAGAAACAACTCGCTCTGCACAGTGCTCTTACAGACTACCGGGAACATCTCTTCCAAAGTCCTGTGAAACGCAGTTTCTTTGCAGGCCTGATCTGGCTGAAGTAGGACTTCTGCTCTGGGTGTGCTACATTGCCCTAGAGCTGAAAGGCACAACGTGCAGGCTTCTTTCTAAAGGGCGAGTTGGGCCCCACAGCATCTTGCTTCCAGCTCTTTGGGAAGCTAAGAAACAAGTCGCTCTGCACAGTGCTCTTACAGCCTAACGGGAACATCTCTTCCAAAGGCCTGCGAAACGCAGTTTCTTTGCAGGCCAGATCTGGCTGAAGTAGGACTTCTGCTCTGGGTGTGCTACATTGCCCTAGAGCTGAAAGGCACAACGTGCAGGCTTCTTTAGAAAGGGCGAGTTGGGCCCCACACATCTTGCTTCAAGCTCTTTGGGAAGCTAAGAAACAACTCGCTCTTCACAGTGTTCTTACAGCCTACCAGGAACATCTATTCCAAAGGCCTGTGAAACGCAGTTTCTTTGCAGGCCTGATCTGGCTGAAGTAGGACTTCTGCTCTGGGTGTGCTACTTTGCCCTAGAGCTGAAAGGCACATCGTGCAGGCTTCTTTCCAAAGGGCGAGTTGGGCCCCACAGCATCTTGCTTCCAGCTCTTTGGGAAGCTAAGAAACAACTCGCTCTGCACAGTGCTCTTACAGCCTACCGGGAACATCTCTTCCAAAGGCCTGTGAAACGCAGTTTCTTTGCAGGCCTGATCTGGCTGAAGTAGGACTTCTGCTCTGGTGTGCTACATTGCCCTAGAGCTGAAAGGCACAACGTGCAGGCTTCTTTCCAAAGGGCGAGTTGGGCCCCACAGCATCTTGCTTCCAGCTCTTTGGGAAGCTAAGAAACAACTCGCTCTGCACAGTGCTCTTACACACTAGTGGGAACATCTCTTCCAAAGGCCTGTGAAACGCAGTTTCTTTGCAGGCCTGATCTGGCTGAAGTAGGACTTCTGCTCTGGGTGTGCTACATTGCCCTAGAGCTGAAAGGCACAACGTGCAGGCTTCTTTCCAAAGGGCGAGTTGGGCCCCACAGCATCTTGCTTCCAGCTCTTTGGGAAGCTAAGAAACAACTCGCTCTGCACAGTGCTCTTACAGCCTACCGGGAACATCTCTTCCAAAGGCCTGTGAAACGCAGTTTCTTTGCAGGCCTGATCTGGCTGAAGTAGGACTTCTGCTCTGTGTGTGCTACATTGCCCTAGAGCCAAAAGGCACAACGTGCAGGCTTCTTTCCAAAGGGCGAGTTGGGCCCCACAGCATCTTGCTTCCAGCTCTTTGGGAAGCTAAGAAACAACTCGCTCTGCACAGTGCTCTTACAGCCTACCGGGAACATCTCTTCCAAAGGCCTGTGAAACGCAGTTTCTTTGCAGGTCTGATCTGGCTGAAGTAGGACTTCTGCTCTGGGTTTGCTACATTGCCCTAGAGCTGAAAGGCACAACGTGCAGGCTTCTTTCCAAAGGGCGAGTTGGGCCCCACAGCATCTTGCTTCCAGCTCTTTGGGAAGCTAAGAAACAACTCGCTCTGCACAGTGCTCTTACAGACTACCGGGAACATCTCTTCCAAAGGCCTGTGAAACGCAGTTTCTTTGCAGGCCTGATCTGGCTGAAGTAGGACTTCTGCTCTGGGTGTGCTACATTGCCCTAGAGCTGAAAGGCACAACGTGCAGGCTTCTTTCCAAAGGGCGAGTTGGGCCCCACAGCATCTTGCTTCCAGCTCTTTGGGAAGCTAAGAAACAACTCGCTCTGCACAGTGCTCTTACAGACTACCGGGAACATCTCTTCCAAAGTCCTGTTAAACGCAGTTTCTTTCCAGGCCTGATCTGGCTGAAGTAGGACTTCTGCTCTGGGTGTGCTACATTGCCCTAGAGCTGAAAGGCACAACGTGCAGGCTTCTTTCCAAAGGGCGAGTTGAGCCCCACAGCATCTTGCTTCCAGCTCTTTGGGAAGCTAAGAAACAACTCGCTCTGCACAGTGCTCTTACAGCCTAACGGGAACATCTCTTCCAAAGGCCTGTGAAACGCAGTTTCTTTGCAGGCCAGATCTGGCTGAAGTAGGACTTCTGCTCTGGGTGTGCTACATTGCCCTAGAGCTGAAAGGCACAACGTGCAGGCTTCTTTCCAAAGGGCGAGTTGGGCCCCACACATCTTGCTTCAAGCTCTTTGGGAAGCTAAGAAACAACTCGCTCTTCACAGTGTTCTTACAGCCTACCAGGAACATCTCTTCCAAAGGCCTGTGAAACGCAGTTTCTTTGCAGGCCTGATCTGGCTGAAGTAGGACTTCTGCTCTGGGTGTGCTACTTTGCCCTAGAGCTGAAAGGCACATCGTGCAGGCTTCTTTCCAAAGGGCGAGTTGGGCCCCACAGCATCTTGCTTCCAGCTCATTGGGAAGCTAAGAAACAAGTCGCTCTGCACAGTGCTCTTACAGCCTACCGGGAACATCTCTTCCAAAGGCCTGTGAAACGCAGTTTCCTTGCAGGCCTGATCTGGCTGAAGTAGGACTTCTGCTCTCAGTGTGCTACTTTGCCCTAGAGCTGAAAGGCACAACGTGCAGGCTTCTTTCCAAAGGGCGAGTTGGGCCCCACAGCATCTTGCTTCCAGCTCTTTCGGAAGCTAAGAAACAACTCGCTCTGCACAGTGCTCTTACAGCCTACCGGGAACATCTCTTCCAAAGGCCTGTGAAACGCAGTTTCTTTGCAGGCCTGATCTGGCTGAAGTAGGACTTCTGCTCTGGGTGTGCTACATTGCCCTAGAGCTGAAAGGCACAACGTGCAGGCTTCTTTCCAAAGGGCGAGTTGGGCCCCACAGCATCTTGCTTCCAGCTCTTTGGGAAGCTAAGAAACAACTCGCTCTGCACAGTGCTCTTACAGACTAGTGTGAACATCTCTTCCAAAGGCCTGTGAAACGCAGTTTCTTTGCAGGCCTGATCTGGCTGAAGTAGGACTTCTGCTCTGGGTGTGCTACATTGCCCTAGAGCTGAAAGGCACAACGTGCAGGCTTCTTTCCAAAGGGCGAGTTGGGCCCCACAGCATCTTGCTTCCAGCTCTTTGGGAAGCTAAGAAACAACTCGCTCTGCACAGTGCTCTTACAGCCTACCGGGAACATCTCTTCCAAAGGCCTGTGAAACGCAGTTTCTTTGCAGGCCTGATCTGGCTGAAGTAGGACTTCTGCTCTGGGTGTGCTACATTGCCCTAGAGCCAAAAGGCACAACGTGCAGGCTTCTTTCCAAAGGGCGAGTTGGGCCCCACAGCATCTTGCTTCCAGCTCTTTGGGAAGCTAAGAAACAACTCGCTCTGCACAGTGCTCTTACAGCCTACCGGGAACATCTCTTCCAAAGGCCTGTGAAACGCAGTTTCTTTGCAGGTCTGATCTGGCTGAAGTAGGACTTCTGCTCTGGGTTTGCTACATTGCCCTAGAGCTGAAAGGCACAACGTGCAGGCTTCTTTCCAAAGGGCGAGTTGGGCCCCACAGCATCTTGCTTCCAGCTCTTTGGGAAGCTAAGAAACAACTCGCTCTGCACAGTGCTCTTACAGCCTACCGGGAACATCTCTTCCAAAGGCCTGTGAAACGCAGTTTCTTTGCAGGCCTGATCTGGCTGAAGTAGGACTTCTGCTCTGGGTGTGCTACATTGCCCTAGAGCTGAAAGGCACAACGTGCAGGCTTCTTTCCAAAGGGCGAGTTGGGCCCCACAGCATCTTGCTTCCAGCTCTTTGGGAAGCTAAGAAACAACTCGCTCTGCACAGTGCTCTTACAGACTACCGGGAACATCTCTTCCAAAGTCCTGTTAAACGCAGTTTCTTTCCAGGCCTGATCTGGCTGAAGTAGGACTTCTGCTCTGGGTGTGCTACATTGCCCTAGAGCTGAAAGGCACAACGTGCAGGCTTCTTTCCAAAGGGCGAGTTGAGCCCCACAGCATCTTGCTTCCAGCTCTTTGGGAAGCTAAGAAACAACTCGCTCTGCACAGTGCTCTTACAGCCTAACGGGAACATCTCTTCCAAAGGCCTGTGAAACGCAGTTTCTTTGCAGGCCTGATCTGGCTGAAGTAGGACTTCTGCTCTGGGTGTGCTACATTGCCCTAGAGCTGAAAGGCACAACGTGCAGGCTTCTTTCCAAAGGGCGAGTTGGGCCCCACAGCATCTTGCTTCCAGCTCTTTGGGAAGCTAAGAAACAACTCGCTCTTCACAGTGCTCTTACAGCCTACCGGGAACATCTCTTCCAAAGGCCTGTGAAACGCAGTTTCTTTGCAGGCCTGATCTGGCTGAAGTAGGACTTCTGCTCTGGGTGTGCTACTTTGCCCTAGAGCTGAAAGGCACATCGTGCAGGCTTCTTTCCAAAGGGCGAGTTGGGCCCCACAGCATCTTGCTTCCAGCTCTTTGGGAAGCTAAGAAACAAGTCGCTCTGCACAGTGCTCTTACAGCCTACCGGGAACATCTCTTCCAAAGGCCTGTGAAACGCAGTTTCTTTGCAGGCCTGATCTGGCTGAAGTAGGACTTCTGCTCTCGGTGTGCTACTTTGCCCTAGAGCTGAAAGGCACAACGTGCAGGCTTCTTTCCAAAGGGCGAGTTGGGCCCCACAGCATCTTGCTTCCAGCTCTTTGGGAAGCTAAGAAACAACTCGCTCTGCACAGTGCTCTTACAGCCTACCGGGAACATCTCTTCCAAAGGCCTGTGAAACGCAGTTTCTTTGCAGGCCTGATCTGGCTGAAGTAGGACTTCTGCTCTGGGTGTGCTACTTTGCCCTAGAGCTGAAAGGCACAACGTGCAGGCTTCTTTCCAAAGGGCGAGTTGGGCCCCACAGCATCTTGCTTCCAGCTCTTTGGGAAGCTAAGAAACAACTCGCTCTGCACAGTGCTCTTACAGCCTACCGGGAACATCTCTTCCAAAGGCCTGTGAAACGCAGTTTCTTTGCAGGCCTGATCTGGCTGAAGTAGGACTTCTGCTCTGGGTGTGCTACATTGCCCTAGAGCTGAAAGGCACAACGTGCAGGCTTCTTTCCAAAGGGCGAGTTGGGCCCCACAGCATCTTGCTTCCAGCTCTTTGGGAAGCTAAGAAACAACTCGCTCTGCACAGTGCTCTTACAGCCTACCGGGAACATCTCTTCCAAAGGCCTGTGAAACGCAGTTTCTTTGCAGGCCTGATCTGGCTGAAGTAGGACTTCTGCTCTGGGTGTGCTACATTGCCCTAGAGCTGAAAGGCACAACGTGCAGGCTTCTTTCCAAAGGGCGAGTTGGGCCCCACAGCATCTTGCTTCCAGCTCTTTGGGAAGCTAAGAAACAACTCGCTCTGCACAGTGCTCTTACAGCCTACCGGGAACATCTCTTCCAAAGGCCTGTGAAACGCAGTTTCTTTGCAGGCCTGATCTGGCTGAAGTAGGACTTCTGCTCTGGGTGTGCTACTTTGCCCTAGAGCTGAAAGGCACAACGTGCAGGCTTCTTTCCAAAGGGCGAGTTGGGCCCCACAGCATCTTGCTTCCAGCTCTTTGGGAAGCTAAGAAACAACTCGCTCTGCACAGTGCTCTTACAGCCTACCGGGAACATCTCTTCCAAAGGCCTGTGAAACGCAGTTTCTTTGCAGGCCTGATCTGGCTGAAGTAGGACTTCTGCTCTGGGTGTGCTACTTTGCCCTAGAGCTGAAAGGCACAACGTGCAGGCTTCTTTCCAAAGGGCGAGTTGGGCCCCACAGCATCTTGCTTCCAGCTCTTTGGGAAGCTAAGAAACAACTCGCTCTGCACAGTGCTCTTACAGCCTACCGGGAACATCTCTTCCAAAGGCCTGTGAAACGCAGTTTCTTTGCAGGCCTGATCTGGCTGAAGTAGGACTTCTGCTCTGGGTGTGCTACTTTGCCCTAGAGCTGAAAG
The DNA here is from genome assembly GCF_037783145.1 of Equus przewalskii. NCBI lineage: Eukaryota > Metazoa > Chordata > Mammalia > Perissodactyla > Equidae > Equus > Equus przewalskii. Next base: position 13,871 of record NW_027226898.1, read on the forward strand.
GCACAACGTGCAGGCTTCTTTCCAAAGGGCGAGTTGGGCCCCACAGCATCTTGCTTCCAGCTCTTTGGGAAGCTAAGAAACAACTCGCTCTGCACAGTGCTCTTACAGCCTACCGGGAACATCTCTTCCAAAGGCCTGTGAAACGCAGTTTCTTTGCAGGCCTGATCTGGCTGAAGTAGGACTTCTGCTCTGGGTGTGCTACATTGCCCTAGAGCTGAAAGGCACAACGTGCAGGCTTCTTTCCAAAGGGCGAGTTGGGCCCCACAGCATCTTGCTTCCAGCTCTTTGGGAAGCTAAGAAACAACTCGCTCTGCACAGTGCTCTTACAGCCTACCGGGAACATCTCTTCCAAAGGCCTGTGAAACGCAGTTTCTTTGCAGGCCTGATCTGGCTGAAGTAGGACTTCTGCTCTGGGTGTGCTACTTTGCCCTAGAGCTGAAAGGCACAACGTGCAGGCTTCTTTCCAAAGGGCGAGTTGGGCCCCACAGCATCTTGCTTCCAGCTCTTTGGGAAGCTAAGAAACAACTCGCTCTGCACAGTGCTCTTACAGCCTACCGGGAACATCTCTTCCAAAGGCCTGTGAAACGCAGTTTCTTTGCAGGCCTGATCTGGCTGAAGTAGGACTTCTGCTCTGGGTGTGCTACATTGCCCTAGAGCTGAAAGGCACAACGTGCAGGCTTCTTTCCAAAGGGCGAGTTGGGCCCCACAGCATCTTGCTTCCAGCTCTTTGGGAAGCTAAGAAACAACTCGCTCTGCACAGTGCTCTTACAGCCTACCGGGAACATCTCTTCCAAAGGCCTGTGAAACGCAGTTTCTTTGCAGGCCTGATCTGGCTGAAGTAGGACTTCTGCTCTGGGTGTGCTACTTTGCCCTAGAGCTGAAAGGCACAACGTGCAGGCTTCTTTCCAAAGGGCGAGTTGGGCCCCACAGCATCTTGCTTCCAGCTCTTTGGGAAGCTAAGAAACAACTCGCTCTGCACAGTGCTCTTACAGCCTACCGGGAACATCTCTTCCAAAGGCCTGTGAAACGCAGTTTCTTTGCAGGCCTGATCTGGCTGAAGTAGGACTTCTGCTCTGGGTGTGCTACATTGCCCTAGAGCTGAAAGGCACAACGTGCAGGCTTCTTTCCAAAGGGCGAGTTGGGCCCCACAGCATCTTGCTTCCAGCTCTTTGGGAAGCTAAGAAACAACTCGCTCTGCACAGTGCTCTTACAGCCTACCGGGAACATCTCTTCCAAAGGCCTGTGAAACGCAGTTTCTTTGCAGGCCTGATCTGGCTGAAGTAGGACTTCTGCTCTGGGTGTGCTACATTGCCCTAGAGCTGAAAGGCACAACGTGCAGGCTTCTTTCCAAAGGGCGAGTTGGGCCCCACAGCATCTTGCTTCCAGCTCTTTGGGAAGCTAAGAAACAACTCGCTATGCACAGTGCTCTTACAGCCTACCGGCAACATCTCTTCCAAAGGCCTGTGAAACGCAGTTTCTTTGCAGGCCTGATCTGGCTGAAGTAGGACTTCTGCTCTGGGTGTGCTACATTGCCCTAGAGCTGAAAGGCACAACGTGCAGGCTTCTTTCCAAAGGGCGAGTTGGGCCCCACAGCATCTTGCTTCCAGCTCTTTGGGAAGCTAAGAAACAACTCGCTCTGCACAGTGCTCTTACAGCCTACCGGGAACATCTCTTCCAAAGGCCTGTGAAACGCAGTTTCTTTGCAGGCCTGATCTGGCTGAAGTAGGACTTCTGCTCTGGGTGTGCCACATTGCCCTAGAGCTGAAAGGCACAACGGGCAGGCTTCTTTCCAAAGGGCGAGTTGGGCACCACAGCATCTTGCTTCCAGCTCTTTGGGAAGCTAAGAAACAACTCGCTCTGCACAGTGCTCTTACAGCCTACCGGGAACATCTCTTCCAAAGGCCTGTGAAACGCAGTTTCTTTGCAGGCCTGATCTGGCTGAAGTAGGACTTCTGCTCTGGGTGTGCTACATTGCCCTAGAGCTGAAAGGCACAACGTGCCGGCTTCTTTCCAAAGGGCGAGTTGGGACCCACAGCATCTTGCTTCCAGCTCTTTGGGAAGCTAAGAAACAACTGGCTCTGCACAGTGCTCTTACAGCCTACCGGGAACATCTCTTCCAAAGACCTGTGAAACGCAGTTTCTTTGCAGGCCTGATCTGGCTGAGGTAGGACTTCTGCTCTGGGTGTGCTACATTGCCCTAGAGCTGAAAGGCAGAACGTGCAGGCTTCTTTCCAAAGGGTGAGTTGGGCCCCACAGCATCTTGCTTCCAGCTCTTTGGGAAGCTAAGAAACAACTCGCTCTGCACAGTGCTCTTACAGCCTACCGGGAACATCTCTTCCAAAGGCCTGTGAAACGCAGTTTCTTTGCAGGCCTGATCTGGCTGAAGTAGGACTTCTGCTCTGGGTGTGCTACATTGCCCTAGAGCTGAAAGGCACAACGTGCAGGCTTCTTTCCAAAGGGCGAGTTGGGCCCCACAGCATCTTGCTTCCAGCTCTTTGGGAAGCTAAGAAACAACTCGCTCTGCACAGTGCTCTTACAGCCTACCGGGAACATCTCTTCCAAAGGCCTGTGAAACGCAGTTTCTTTGCAGGCCTGATCTGGCTGAAGTAGGACTTCTGCTCTGGGTGTGCCACATTGCCCTAGAGCTTAAAGGCACAACGTGCAGGCTTCTTTCCAAAGGGCGAGTTGGGCCCCACAGCATCTTGCTTCCAGCTCTTTGGGAAGCTAAGAAACAACTCGCTCTGCACAGTGCTCTTACAGCCTACCGGGAACATCTCTTCCAAAGGCCTGTGAAACGCAGTTTCTTTGCAGGCCTGATCTGGCTGAAGTAGGACTTCTGCTCTGGGTGTGCTACATTGCCCTAGAGCTGAAAGGCACAACGTGCAGGCTTCTTTCCAAAGGGCGAGTTGGGCCCCACAGCATCTTGCTTCCAGCTCTTTGGGAAGCTAAGAAACAACTCGCTCTGCACAGTGCTCTTACAGCCTACCGGGAACATCTCTTCCAAAGGCCTGTGAAACGCAGTTTCTTTGCAGGCCTGATCTGGCTGAAGTAGGACTTCTGCTCTGGGTGTGCTACATTGCCCTAGAGCTGAAAGGCACAACGTGCAGGCTTCTTTCCAAAGGGCGAGTTGGGCCCCACAGCATCTTGCTTCCAGCTCTTTGGGAAGCTAAGAAACAACTCGCTCTGCACAGTGCTCTTACAGCCTACCGGGAACATCTCTTCCAAAGGCCTGTGAAACGCAGTTTCTTTGCAGGCCTGATCTGGCTGAAGTAGGACTTCTGCTCTGGGTGTGCTACATTGCCCTAGAGCTGAAAGGCACAACGTGCAGGCTTCTTTCCAAAGGGCGAGTTGGGCCCCACAGCATCTTGCTTCCAGCTCTTTGGGAAGCTAAGAAACAACTCGCTCTGCACAGTGCTCTTACAGCCTACCGGGAACATCTCTTCCAAAGGCCTGTGAAACGCAGTTTCTTTGCAGGCCTGATCTGGCTGAAGTAGGACTTCTGCTCTGGGTGTGCTACATTGCCCTAGAGCTGAAAGGCACAACGTGCAGGCTTCTTTCCAAAGGGCGAGTTGGGCCCCACAGCATCTTGCTTCCAGCTCTTTGGGAAGCTAAGAAACAACTCGCTCTGCACAGTGCTCTTACAGCCTACCGGGAACATCTCTTCCAAAGGCCTGTGAAACGCAGTTTCTTTGCAGGCCTGATCTGGCTGAAGTAGGACTTCTGCTCTGGGTGTGCTACATTGCCCTAGAGCTGAAAGGCACAACGTGCAGGCTTCTTTCCAAAGGGCGAGTTGGGCCCCACAGCATCTTGCTTCCAGCTCTTTGGGAAGCTAAGAAACAACTCGCTCTGCACAGTGCTCTTACAGCCTACCGGGAACATCTCTTCCAAAGGCCTGTGAAACGCAGTTTCTTTGCAGGCCTGATCTGGCTGAGGTAGGACTTCTGCTCTGGGTGTGCTACATTGCCCTAGAGCTGAAAGGCACAACGTGCAGGCTTCTTTCCAAAGGGTGAGTTGGGCCCCACAGCATCTTGCTTCCAGCTCTTTGGGAAGCTAAGAAACAACTCGCTCTGCACAGTGCTCTTACAGCCTACCGGGAACATCTCTTCCAAAGGCCTGTGAAACGCAGTTTCTTTGCAGGCCTGATCTGGCTGAAGTAGGACTTCTGCTCTGGGTGTGCTACATTGCCCTAGAGCTGAAAGGCACAACGTGCAGGCTTCTTTCCAAAGGGCGAGTTGGGCCCCACAGCATCTTGCTTCCAGCTCTTTGGGAAGCTAAGAAACAACTCGCTCTGCACAGTGCTCTTACAGCCTACCGGGAACATCTCTTCCAAAGGCCTGTGAAACGCAGTTTCTTTGCAGGCCTGATCTGGCTGAAGTAGGACTTCTGCTCTGGGTGTGCTACATTGCCCTAGAGCTGAAAGGCACAACGTGCAGGCTTCTTTCCAAAGGGCGAGTTGGGCCCCACAGCATCTTGCTTCCAGCTCTTTGGGAAGCTAAGAAACAACTCGCTCTGCACAGTGCTCTTACAGCCTACCGGGAACATCTCTTCCAAAGGCCTGTGAAACGCAGTTTCTTTGCAGGCCTGATCTGGCTGAAGTAGGACTTCTGCTCTGGGTGTGCTACATTGCCCTAGAGCTGAAAGGCACAACGTGCAGGCTTCTTTCCAAAGGGCGAGTTGGGCCCCACAGCATCTTGCTTCCAGCTCTTTGGGAAGCTAAGAAACAACTCGCTCTGCACAGTGCTCTTACAGCCTACCGGGAACATCTCTTCCAAAGGCCTGTGAAACGCAGTTTCTTTGCAGGCCTGATCTGGCTGAAGTAGGACTTCTGCTCTGGGTGTGCTACATTGCCCTAGAGCTGAAAGGCACAACGTGCAGGCTTCTTTCCAAAGGGCGAGTTGGGCCCCACAGCATCTTGCTTCCAGCTCTTTGGGAAGCTAAGAAACAACTCGCTCTGCACAGTGCTCTTACAGCCTACCGGGAACATCTCTTCCAAAGGCCTGTGAAACGCAGTTTCTTTGCAGGCCTGATCTGACTGAAGTAGGACTTCTGCTCTGGGTGTGCTACATTGCCCTAGAGCTGAAAGGCACAACGTGCCAGCTTCTTTCCAAAGGGCGAGTTCGGACCCACAGCATCTTGCTTCCAGCTCTTTGGGAAGCTAAGAAACAACTCGCTCTGCACAGTGCTCTTACAGCCTACCGGGAACATCTCTTCCAAAGGCCTGTGAAACGCAGTTTCTTTGCAGGCCTGATCTGGCTGAAGTAGGACTTCTGCTCTGGGTGTGCTACATTGCCCTAGAGCTGAAAGGCACAACGTGCAGGCTTCTTTCCAAAGGGCGAGTTGGGCCCCACAGCATCTTGCTTCCAGCTCTTTGGGAAGCTAAGAAACAACTCGCTCTGCACAGTGCTCTTACAGCCTACCGGGAACATCTCTTCCAAAGGCCTGTGAAACGCAGTTTCTTTGCAGGCCTGATCTGGCTGAAGTAGGACTTCTGCTCTGGGTGTGCTACATTGCCCTAGAGCTGAAAGGCACAACGTGCAGGCTTCTTTCCAAAGGGCGAGTTGGGCCCCACAGCATCTTGCTTCCAGCTCTTTGGGAAGCTAAGAAACAACTCGCTCTGCACAGTGCTCTTACAGCCTACCGGGAACATCTCTTCCAAAGGCCTGTGAAACGCAGTTTCTTTGCAGGCCTGATCTGGCTGAAGTAGGACTTCTGCTCTGGGTGTGCCACATTGCCCTAGAGCTGAAAGGCACAACGTGCAGGCTTCTTTCCAAAGGGCGAGTTGGGCCCCACAGCATCTTGCTTCCAGCTCTTTGGGAAGCTAAGAAACAACTCGCTCTGCACAGTGCTCTTACAGCCTACCGGGAACATCTCTTCCAAAGGCCTGTGAAACGCAGTTTCTTTGCAGGCCTGATCTGGCTGAAGTAGGACTTCTGCTCTGGGTGTGCTACATTGCCCTAGAGCTGAAAGGCACAACGTGCAGGCTTCTTTCCAAAGGGCGAGTTGGGCCCCACAGCATCTTGCTTCCAGCTCTTTGGGAAGCTAAGAAACAACTCGCTCTGCACAGTTCTCTTACAGCCTACCGGGAACATCTCTTCCAAAGGCCTGTGAAACGCAGTTTCTTTGCAGGCCTGATCTGGCTGAAGTAGGACTTCTGCTCTGGGTGTGCTACATTGCCCTAGAGCTGAAAGGCACAACGTGCAGGCTTCTTTCCAAAGGGCGAGTTGGGCCCCACAGCATCTTGCTTCCAGCTCTTTGGGAAGCTAAGAAACAACTCGCTCTGCACAGTGCTCTTACAGCCTACCGGGAACATCTCTTCCAAAGGCCTGTGAAACGCAGTTTCTTTGCAGGCCTGATCTGGCAGAGTAGGACTTCTGCTCTGGGTGTGCTACATTGCCCTAGAGCTGAAAGGCACAACGTGCAGGCTTCTTTCCAAAGGGCGAGTTGGTCCCCACAGCATCTTGCTTCCAGCTCTTAGGGAAGCTAAGAAACAACTCGCTCTGCACAGTGCTCTTACAGCCTACCGGGAACATCTCTTCCAAAGGCCTGTGAAACGCAGTTTCTTTGCAGGCCTGATCTGGCAGAGTAGGACTTCTGCTCTGGGTGTGCTACATTGCCCTAGAGCTGAAAGGCACAACGTGCAGGCTTCTTTCCAAAGGGCGAGTTGGGCCCCACAGCATCTTGCTTCCAGCTCTTTGGGAAGCTAAGAAACAACTCGCTCTGCACAGTGCTCTTACAGCCTACCGGGAACATCTCTTCCAAAGGCCTGTGAAACGCAGTTTCTTTGCAGGCCTGATCTGGCTGAAGTAGGACTTCTGCTCTGGGTGTGCTACATTGCCCTAGAGCTGAAAGGCACAACGTGCAGGCTTCTTTCCAAAGGGCGAGTTGGGCCCCACAGCATCTTGCTTCCAGCTCTTTGGGAAGCTAAGAAACAACTCGCTCTGCACAGTGCTCTTACAGCCTACCGGGAACATCTCTTCCAAAGGCCTGTGAAACGCAGTTTCTTTGCAGGCCTGATCTGGCTGAAGTAGGACTTCTGCTCTGGGTGTGCTACATTGCCCTAGAGCTGAAAGGCACAACGTGCAGGCTTCTTTGCAAAGGGCGAGTTGGGCCACACAGCATCTTGCTTCCAGCTCTTTGGGAAGCTAAGAAACAACTCGCTCTGCACAGTGCTCTTACAGCCTACCGGGAACATCTCTTCCAAAGGCCTGTGAAACGCAGTTTCTTTGCAGGCCTGATCTGGCTGAAGTAGGACTTCTGCTCTGGGTGTGCTACATTGCCCTAGAGCTGAAAGGCACAACGTGCAGGCTTCTTTCCAAAGGGCGAGTTGGGCCCCACAGCATCTTGCTTCCAGCTCTTTGGGAAGCTAAGATACAACACGCTCTGCACAGTGCTCTTACAGCCTACCGGGAACATCTCTTCCAAAGGCCTGTGAAACACAGTTTCTTTGCAGGCCTGATCTGGCTGAAGTAGGACTTCTGCTCTGGGTGTGCTACATTGCCCTAGAGCTGAAAGGCACAACGTGCAGGCTTCTTTCCAAAGGGCGAGTTGGGCCCCACAGCATCTTGCTTCCAGCTCTTTGGGAAGCTAAGAAACAACTCGCTCTGCACAGTGCTCTTGCAGCCTACCGGGAACATCTCTTCCAAAGGCCTGTGAAACGCAGTTTCTTTGCAGGCCTGATCTGGCAGAAGTAGGACTTCTGCTCTGGGTGTGCTACATTGCCCTAGAGCTGAAAGGCACAACGTGCAGGCTTCTTTCCAAAGGGCGAGTAGGCCCCCACATCATCTTGCTTCCAGCTCTTTGGGAAGCTAAGAAACAACTCGCTCTGCACAGTGCTCTTACAGCCTACCGGGAACATCTCTTCCAAAGGCCTGTGAAACGCAGTTTCTTTGCAGGCCTGATCTGGCTGAGGTAGGACTTCTGCTCTCGGTGTTCTACTTTGCCCTAGAGCTGAAAGGCACAACGTGCAGGCTTCTTTCCAAAGGGCGAGTTTGGCCCCACAGCATCTTGCTTCCAGCTCTTTGGGAAGCTAAGAAACAACTCGCTCTGCACAGTGCTCTTACAGCCTACCGGGAACATCTCTTCCAAAGGCCTGTGAAACGCAGTTTCTTTGCAGGCCTGATCTGGCTGAAGTAGGACTTCTGCTCTGGGTGTGCTACATTGCCCTAGAGCTGAAAGGCACAACGTGCAGGCTTCTTTCCAAAGGGCGAGTTGGGCCCCACAGCATCTTGCTTCCAGCTCTTTGGGAAGCTAAGAAACAACTCGCTCTGCACAGTGCTCTTACAGCCTACCGGGAACATCTCTTCCAAAGGCCTGTGAAACGCAGTTTCTTTGCAGGCCTGATCTGGCTGAAGTAGGACTTCTGCTCTGGGTGTGCTACATTGCCCTAGAGCTGAAAGGCACAACGTGCAGGCTTCTTTCCAAAGGGCGAGTTGGGCCCCACAGCATCTTGCTTCCAGCTCTTTGGGAAGCTAAGAAACAACTCGCTCTGCACAGTGCTCTTACAGCCTACCGGGAACATCTCTTCCAAAGGCCTGTGAAACGCAGTTTCTTTGCAGGCCTGATCTGGCTGAAGTAGGACTTCTGCTCTGGGTGTGCTACATTGCCCTAGAGCTGAAAGGCACAACGTGCAGGCTTCTTTCCAAAGGGCGAGTTGGGCCCCACAGCATCTTGCTTCCAGCTCTTTGGGAAGCTAAGAAACAACTCGCTCTGCACAGTGCTCTTACAGCCTACCGGGAACATCTCTTCCAAAGGCCTGTGAAACGCAGTTTCTTTGCAGGCCTGATCTGGCTGAAGTAGGACTTCTGCTCTGGGTGTGCTACATTGCCCTAGAGCTGAAAGGCACAACGTGCAGGCTTCTTTCCAAAGGGCGAGTTGGGCCCCACAGCATCTTGCTTCCAGCTCTTTGGGAAGCTAAGAAACAACTCGCTCTGCACAGTGCTCTTACAGCCTACCGGGAACATCTCTTCCAAAGGCCTGTGAAACGCAGTTTCTTTGCAGGCCTGATCTGGCTGAAGTAGGACTTCTGCTCTGGGTGTGCTACATTGCCCTAGAGCTGAAAGGCACAACGTGCAGGCTTCTTTCCAAAGGGCGAGTTGGGCCCCACAGCATCTTGCTTCCAGCTCTTTGGGAAGCTAAGAAACAACTCGCTCTGCACAGTGCTCTTACAGCCTACCGGGAACATCTCTTCCAAAGGCCTGTGAAACGCAGTTTCTTTGCAGGCCTGATCTGGCTGAAGTAGGACTTCTGCTCTGGGTGTGCTACATTGCCCTAGAGCTGAAAGGCACAACGTGCAGGCTTCTTTCCAAAGGGCGAGTTGGGCCCCACAGCATCTTGCTTCCAGCTCTTTGGGAAGCTAAGAAACAACTCGCTCTGCACAGTGCTCTTACAGCCTACCGGGAACATCTCTTCCAAAGGCCTGTGAAACGCAGTTTCTTTGCAGGCCTGATCTGGCTGAAGTAGGACTTCTGCTCTGGGTGTGCTACATTGCCCTAGAGCTGAAAGGCACAACGTGCAGGCTTCTTTCCAAAGGGCGAGTTGGGCCCCACAGCATCTTGCTTCCAGCTCTTTGGGAAGCTAAGAAACAACTCGCTCTGCACAGTGCTCTTACAGCCTACCGGGAACATCTCTTCCAAAGGCCTGTGAAACGCAGTTTCTTTGCAGGCCTGATCTGGCTGAAGTAGGACTTCTGCTCTGGGTGTGCTACATTGCCCTAGAGCTGAAAGGCACAACGTGCAGGCTTCTTTCCAAAGGGCGAGTTGGGCCCCACAGCATCTTGCTTCCAGCTCTTTGGGAAGCTAAGAAACAACTCGCTCTGCACAGTGCTCTTACAGCCTACCGGGAACATCTCTTCCAAAGGCCTGTGAAACGCAGTTTCTTTGCAGGCCTGATCTGGCTGAAGTAGGACTTCTGCTCTGGGTGTGCTACATTGCCCTAGAGCTGAAAGGCACAACGTGCAGGCTTCTTTCCAAAGGGCGAGTTGGGCCCCACAGCATCTTGCTTCCAGCTCTTTGGGAAGCTAAGAAACAACTCGCTCTGCACAGTGCTCTTACAGCCTACCGGGAACATCTCTTCCAAAGGCCTGTGAAACGCAGTTTCTTTGCAGGCCTGATCTGGCTGAAGTAGGACTTCTGCTCTGGGTGTGCTACATTGCCCTAGAGCTGAAAGGCACAACGTGCAGGCTTCTTTCCAAAGGGCGAGTTGGGCCCCACAGCATCTTGCTTCCAGCTCTTTGGGAAGCTAAGAAACAACTCGCTCTGCACAGTGCTCTTACAGCCTACCGGGAACATCTCTTCCAAAGGCCTGTGAAACGCAGTTTCTTTGCAGGCCTGATCTGGCTGAAGTAGGACTTCTGCTCTGGGTGTGCTACATTGCCCTAGAGCTGAAAGGCACAACGTGCAGGCTTCTTTCCAAAGGGCGAGTTGGGCCCCACAGCATCTTGCTTCCAGCTCTTTGGGAAGCTAAGAAACAACTCGCTCTGCACAGTGCTCTTACAGCCTACCGGGAACATCTCTTCCAAAGGCCTGTGAAACGCAGTTTCTTTGCAGGCCTGATCTGGCAGAAGTAGGACTTCTGCTCTGGGTGTGCTACATTGCCCTAGAGCTGAAAGGCACAACGTGCAGGCTTCTTTCCAAAGGGCGAGTTGGGCCCCACAGCATCTTGCTTCCAGCTCTTTGGGAAGCTAAGAAACAACTCGCTCTGCACAGTGCTCTTACAGCCTACCGGGAACATCTCTTCCAAAGGCCTGTGAAACGCAGTTTCTTTGCAGGCCTGATCTGGCTGAAGTAGGACTTCTGCTCTGGGTGTGCTACATTGCCCTAGAGCTGAAAGGCACAACGTGCAGGCTTCTTTGCAAAGGGCGAGTTGGGCCACACAGCATCTTGCTTCCAGCTCTTTGGGAAGCTAAGAAACAACTCGCTCTGCACAGTGCTCTTACAGCCTACCGGGAACATCTCTTCCAAAGGCCTGTGAAACGCAGTTTCTTTGCAGGCCTGATCTGGCTGAAGTAGGACTTCTGCTCTGGGTGTGCTACATTGCCCTAGAGCTGAAAGGCACAACGTGCAGGCTTCTTTCCAAAGGGCGAGTTGGGCCCCACAGCATCTTGCTTCCAGCTCTTTGGGAAGCTAAGATACAACACGCTCTGCACAGTGCTCTTACAGCCTACCGGGAACATCTCTTCCAAAGGCCTGTGAAACACAGTTTCTTTGCAGGCCTGATCTGGCTGAAGTAGGACTTCTGCTCTGGGTGTGCTACATTGCCCTAGAGCTGAAAGGCACAACGTGCAGGCTTCTTTCCAAAGGGCGAGTTGGGCCCCACAGCATCTTGCTTCCAGCTCTTTGGGAAGCTAAGAAACAACTCGCTCTGCACAGTGCTCTTGCAGCCTACCGGGAACATCTCTTCCAAAGGCCTGTGAAACGCAGTTTCTTTGCAGGCCTGATCTGGCAGAAGTAGGACTTCTGCTCTGGGTGTGCTACATTGCCCTAGAGCTGAAAGGCACAACGTGCAGGCTTCTTTTCAAAGGGCGAGTAGGCCCCCACATCATCTTGCTTCCAGCTCTTTGGGAAGCTAAGAAACAACTCGCTCTGCACAGTGCTCTTACAGCCTACCGGGAACATCTCTTCCAAAGGCCTGTGAAACGCAGTTTCTTGGCAGGCCTGATCTGGCTGAGGTAGGACTTCTGCTCTCGGAGTTCTACTTTGCCCTAGAGCTGAAAGGCACAACGTGCAGGCTTCTTTCCAAAGGGCGAATTTGTCCCCACAGCATCTTGCTTCCAGCTCTTTGGGAAGCTAAGAAACAACTCGCTCTGCACAGTGCTCTTACAGCCTACCGGGAACATCTCTTCCAAAGGCCTGTGAAACGCAGTTTCTTTGCAGGCCTGATCTGGCTGAAGTAGGACTTCTGCTCTGGGTGTGCTACATTGCCCTAGAGCTGAAAGGCACAACGTGCAGGCTTCTTTCCAAAGGGCGAGTTGGGCCCCACAGCATCTTGCTTCCAGCTCTTTGGGAAGCTAAGAAACAACTCGCTCTGCACAGTGCTCTTACAGCCTACCGGGAACATCTCTTCCAAAGGCCTGTGAAACGCAGTTTCTTTGCAGGCCTGATCTGGCTGAAGTAGGACTTCTGCTCTGGGTGTGCTACATTGCCCTAGAGCTGAAAGGCACAACGTGCAGGCTTCTTTCCAAAGGGCGAGTTGGGCCCCACAGCATCTTGCTTCCAGCTCTTTGGGAAGCTAAGAAACAACTCGCTCTGCACAGTGCTCTTACAGCCTACCGGGAACATCTCTTCCAAAGGCCTGTGAAACGCAGTTTCTTTGCAGGCCTGATCTGGCTGAAGTAGGACTTCTGCTCTGGGTGTGCTACATTGCCCTAGAGCTGAAAGGCACAACGTGCAGGCTTCTTTCCAAAGGGCGAGTTGGGCCCCACAGCATCTTGCTTCCAGCTCTTTGGGAAGCTAAGAAACAACTCGCTCTGCACAGTGCTCTTACAGCCTACCGGGAACATCTCTTCCAAAGGCCTGTGAAACGCAGTTTCTTTGCAGGCCTGATCTGGCTGAAGTAGGACTTCTGCTCTGGGTGTGCTACATTGCCCTAGAGCTGAAAGGCACAACGTGCAGGCTTCTTTCCAAAGGGCGAGTTGGGCCCCACAGCATCTTGCTTCCAGCTCTTTGGGAAGCTAAGAAACAACTCGCTCTGCACAGTGCTCTTACAGCCTACCGGGAACATCTCTTCCAAAGGCCTGTGAAACGCAGTTTCTTTGCAGGCCTGATCTGGCTGAAGTAGGACTTCTGCTCTGGGTGTGCTACATTGCCCTAGAGCTGAAAGGCACAACGTGCAGGCTTCTTTCCAAAGGGCGAGTTGGGCCCCACATCATCTTGCTTCCAGCTCTTTGGGAAGCTAAGAAACAACTCGCTCTGCACAGTGCTCTTACAGCCTACCGGGAACATCTCTTCCAAAGGCCTGTGAAACGCAGTTTCTTTGCAGGCCTGATCTGGCTGAGGTAGGACTTCTGCTCTCGGTGTGCTACTTTGCCCTAGAGCTGAAAGGCACAACGTGCAGGCTTCTTTCCAAAGGGCGAATTTGTCCCCACAGCATCTTGCTTCCAGCTCTTTGGGAAGCTAAGAAACAACTCGCTCTGCACAGTGCTCTTACAGCCTACCGGGAACATCTCTTCCAAAGGCCTGTGAAACGCAGTTTCTTTGCAGGCCTGATCTGGCTGAGGTAGGACTTCTGCTCTGGGTGTGCTACATTGCCCTAGAGCTGAAAGGCAGAACGTGCAGGCTTCTTTCCAAAGGGTGAGTTGGGCCCCACAGCATCTTGCTTCCAGCTCTTTGGGAAGCTAAGAAACAACTCGCTCTGCACAGTGCTCTTACAGCCTACCGGGAACATCTCTTCCAAAGGCCTGTGAAACGCAGTTTCTTTGCAGGCCTGATCTGGCTGAAGTAGGACTTCTGCTCTGGGTGTGCTACATTGCCCTAGAGCTGAAAGGCACAACGTGCAGGCTCCTTTCCAAAGGGCGAGTTGGGCCCCACAGCATCTTGCTTCCAGCTCTTTGGGAAGCTAAGAAACAACTCGCTCTGCACAGTGCTCTTACAGCCTACCGGGAACATCTCTTCCAAAGGCCTGTGAAACGCAGTTTCTTTGCAGGCCTGATCTGGCTGAAGTAGGACTTCTGCTCTGGGTGTGCTACATTGCCCTAGAGCTGAAAGGCACAACGTGCAGGCTTCTTTCCAAAGGGCGAGTTGGGCCCCACAGCATCTTGCTTCCAGCTCTTTGGGAAGCTAAGAAACAACTCGCTCTGCACAGTGCTCTTACAGCCTACCGGGAACATCTCTTCCAAAGGCCTGTGAAACGCAGTTTCTTTGCAGGCCTGATCTGGCTGAAGTAGGACTTCTGCTCTGGGTGTGCTACATTGCCCTAGAGCTGAAAGGCACAACGTGCAGGCTTCTTTCCAAAGGGCGAGTTGGGCCCCACAGCATCTTGCTTCCAGCTCTTTGGGAAGCTAAGAAACAACTCGCTCTGCACAGTGCTCTTACAGCCTACCGGGAACATCTCTTCCAAAGGCCTGTGAAACGCAGTTTCTTTGCAGGCCTGATCTGGCTGAAGTAGGACTTCTGCTCTGGGTGTGCTACATTGCCCTAGAGCTGAAAGGCACAACGTGCAGGCTTCTTTCCAAAGGGCGAGTTGGGCCCCACAGCATCTTGCTTCCAGCTCTTTGGGAAGCTAAGAAACAACTCGCTCTGCACAGTGCTCTTACAGCCTACCGGGAACATCTCTTCCAAAGGCCTGTGAAACGCAGTTTCTTTGCAGGCCTGATCTGGCTGAAGTAGGACTTCTGCTCTGGGTGTGCTACATTGCCCTAGAGCTGAAAGGCACAACGTGCCGGCTTCTTTCCAAAGGGCGAGTTGGGCCCCACAGCATCTTGCTTCCAGCTCTTTGGGAAGCTAAGAAACAACTCGCTCTGCACAGTGCTCTTACAGCCTACCGGGAACATCTCTTCCAAAGGCCTGTGAAACGCAGTTTCTTTGCAGGCCTGATCTGGCTGAAGTAGGACTTCTGCTCTGGGTGTGCTACATTGCCCTAGAGCTGAAAGGCACAACGTGCAGGCTTCTTTCCAAAGGGCGAGTTGGGCCCCACAGCATCTTGCTTCCAGCTCTTTGGGAAGCTAAGAAACAACTCGCTCTGCACAGTGCTCTTACAGCCTACCGGGAACATCTCTTCCAAAGGCCTGTGAAACGCAGTTTCTTTGCAGGCCTGATCTGGCTGAAGTAGGACTTCTGCTCTGGGTGTGCTACATTGCCCTAGAGCTGAAAGGCACAACGTGCAGGCTTCTTTCCAAAGGGCGAGTTGGGCCCCACAGCATCTTGCTTCCAGCTCTTTGGGAAGCTAAGAAACAACTCGCTCTGCACAGTGCTCTTACAGCCTACCGGGAACATCTCTTCCAAAGGCCTGTGAAACGCAGTTTCTTTGCAGGCCTGATCTGGCTGAAGTAGGACTTCTGCTCTGGGTGTGCTACATTGCCCTAGAGCTGAAAGGCACAACGTGCAGGCTTCTTTCCAAAGGGCGAGTTGGGCCCCACAGCATCTTGCTTCCAGCTCTTTGGGAAGCTAAGAAACAACTCGCTCTGCACAGTGCTCTTACAGCCTACCGGGAACATCTCTTCCAAAGGCCTGTGAAACGCAGTTTCTTTGCAGGCCTGATCTGGCTGAAGTAGGACTTCTGCTCTGGGTGTGCTACATTGCCCTAGAGCTGAAAGGCACAACGTGCAGGCTTCTTTCCAAAGGGCGAGTTGGGCCCCACAGCATCTTGCTTCCAGCTCTTTGGGAAGCTAAGAAACAACTCGCTCTGCACAGTGCTCTTACAGCCTACCGGGAACATCTCTTCCAAAGGCCTGTGAAACGCAGTTTCTTTGCAGGCCTGATCTGGCTGAAGTAGGACTTCTGCTCTGGGTGTGCTACATTGCCCTAGAGCTGAAAGGCACAACGTGCAGGCTTCTTTCCAAAGGGCGAGTTGGGCCCCACAGCATCTTGCTTCCAGCTCTTTGGGAAGCTAAGAAACAACTCGCTCTGCACAGTGCTCTTACAGCCTACCGGGAACATCTCTTCCAAAGGCCTGTGAAACGCAGTTTCTTTGCAGGCCTGATCTGGCTGAAGTAGGACTTCTGCTCTGGGTGTGCTACATTGCCCTAGAGCTGAAAGGCACAACGTGCAGGCTTCTTTCCAAAGGGCGAGTTGGGCCCCACAGCATCTTGCTTCCAGCTCTTTGGGAAGCTAAGAAACAACTCGCTCTGCACAGTGCTCTTACAGCCTACCGGGAACATCTCTTCCAAAGGCCTGTGAAACGCAGTTTCTTTGCAGGCCTGATCTGGCTGAAGTAGGACTTCTGCTCTGGGTGTGCTACATTGCCCTAGAGCTGAAAGGCACAACGTGCAGGCTTCTTTCCAAAGGGCGAGTTGGGCCCCACAGCATCTTGCTTCCAGCTCTTTGGGAAGCTAAGAAACAACTCGCTCTGCACAGTGCTCTTACAGCCTACCGGGAACATCTCTTCCAAAGGCCTGTGAAACGCAGTTTCTTTGCAGGCCTGATCTGGCTGAAGTAGGACTTCTGCTCTGGGTGTGCTACATTGCCCTAGAGCTGAAAGGCACAACGTGCAGGCTTCTTTCCAAAGGGCGAGTTGGGCCCCACAGCATCTTGCTTCCAGCTCTTTGGGAAGCTAAGAAACAACTCGCTCTGCACAGTGCTCTTACAGCCTACCGGGAACATCTCTTCCAAAGGCCTGTGAAACGCAGTTTCTTTGCAGGCCTGATCTGGCTGAAGTAGGACTTCTGCTCTGGGTGTGCTACATTGCCCTAGAGCTGAAAGGCACAACGTGCAGGCTTCTTTCCAAAGGGCGAGTTGGGCCCCACAGCATCTTGCTTCCAGCTCTTTGGGAAGCTAAGAAACAACTCGCTCTGCACAGTGCTCTTACAGCCTACCGGGAACATCTCTTCCAAAGGCCTGTGAAACGCAGTTTCTTTGCAGGCCTGATCTGGCTGAAGTAGGACTTCTGCTCTGGGTGTGCTACATTGCCCTAGAGCTGAAAGGCACAACGTGCAGGCTTCTTTCCAAAGGGCGAGTTGGGCCCCACAGCATCTTGCTTCCAGCTCTTTGGGAAGCTAAGAAACAACTCGCTCTGCACAGTGCTCTTACAGCCTACCGGGAACATCTCTTCCAAAGGCCTGTGAAACGCAGTTTCTTTGCAGGCCTGATCTGGCTGAAGTAGGACTTCTGCTCTGGGTGTGCCACATTGCCCTAGAGCTGAAAGGCACAACGTGCAGGCTTCTTTCCAAAGGGCGAGTTGGGCCCCACAGCATCTTGCTTCCAGCTCTTTGGGAAGCTAAGAAACAACTCGCTCTGCACAGTGCTCTTACAGCCTACCGGGAACATCTCTTCCAAAGGCCTGTGAAACGCAGTTTCTTTGCAGGCCTGATCTGGCTGAAGTAGGACTTCTGCTCTGGGTGTGCTACATTGCCCTAGAGCTGAAAGGCACAACGTGCAGGCTTCTTTCCAAAGGGCGAGTTGGGCCCCACAGCATCTTGCTTCCAGCTCTTTGGGAAGCTAAGAAACAACTCGCTCTGCACAGTGCTCTTACAGCCTACCGGGAACATCTCTTCCAAAGGCCTGTGAAACGCAGTTTCTTTGCAGGCCTGATCTGGCTGAAGTAGGACTTCTGCTCTGGGTGTGCTACATTGCCCTAGAGCTGAAAGGCACAACGTGCAGGCTTCTTTCCAAAGGGCGAGTTGGGCCCCACAGCATCTTGCTTCCAGCTCTTTGGGAAGCTAAGAAACAACTCGCTCTGCACAGTGCTCTTACAGCCTACCGGGAACATCTCTTCCAAAGGCCTGTGAAACGCAGTTTCTTTGCAGGCCTGATCTGGCTGAAGTAGGACTTCTGCTCTGGGTGTGCTACATTGCCCTAGAGCTGAAAGGCACAACGTGCAGGCTTCTTTCCAAAGGGCGAGTTGGGCCCCACAGCATCTTGCTTCCAGCTCTTTGGGAAGCTAAGAAACAACTCGCTCTGCACAGTGCTCTTACAGCCTACCGGGAACATCTCTTCCAAAGGCCTGTGAAACGCAGTTTCTTTGCAGGCCTGATCTGGCTGAAGTAGGACTTCTGCTCTGGGTGTGCTACATTGCCCTAGAGCTGAAAGGCACAACGTGCAGGCTTCTTTCCAAAGGGCGAGTTGGGCCCCACAGCATCTTGCTTCCAGCTCTTTGGGAAGCTAAGAAACAACTCGCTCTGCACAGTGCTCTTACAGCCTACCGGGAACATCTCTTCCAAAGGCCTGTGAAACGCAGTTTCTTTGCAGGCCTGATCTGGCTGAAGTAGGACTTCTGCTCTGGGTGTGCTACATTGCCCTAGAGCTGAAAGGCACAACGTGCAGGCTTCTTTCCAAAGGGCGAGTTGGGCCCCACAGCATCTTGCTTCCAGCTCTTTGGGAAGCTAAGAAACAACTCGCTCTGCACAGTGCTCTTACAGCCTACCGGGAACATCTCTTCCAAAGGCCTGTGAAACGCAGTTTCTTTGCAGGCCTGATCTGGCTGAAGTAGGACTTCTGCTCTGGGTGTGCTACATTGCCCTAGAGCTGAAAGGCACAACGTGCAGGCTTCTTTCCAAAGGGCGAGTTGGGCCCCACAGCATCTTGCTTCCAGCTCTTTGGGAAGCTAAGAAACAACTCGCTCTGCACAGTGCTCTTACAGCCTACCGGGAACATCTCTTCCAAAGGCCTGTGAAACGCAGTTTCTTTGCAGGCCTGATCTGGCTGAAGTAGGACTTCTGCTCTGGGTGTGCTACATTGCCCTAGAGCTGAAAGGCACAACGTGCAGGCTTCTTTCCAAAGGGCGAGTTGGGCCCCACAGCATCTTGCTTCCAGCTCTTTGGGAAGCTAAGAAACAACTCGCTCTGCACAGTGCTCTTACAGCCTACCGGGAACATCTCTTCCAAAGGCCTGTGAAACGCAGTTTCTTTGCAGGCCTGATCTGGCTGAAGTAGGACTTCTGCTCTGGGTGTGCTACATTGCCCTAGAGCTGAAAGGCACAACGTGCAGGCTTCTTTCCAAAGGGCGAGTTGGGCCCCACAGCATCTTGCTTCCAGCTCTTTGGGAAGCTAAGAAACAACTCGCTCTGCACAGTGCTCTTACAGCCTACCGGGAACATCTCTTCCAAAGGCCTGTGAAACGCAGTTTCTTTGCAGGCCTGATCTGGCTGAAGTAGGACTTCTGCTCTGGGTGTGCTACTTTGCCCTAGAGCTGAAAGGCACATCGTGCAGGCTTCTTTCCAAAGGGCGAGTTGGGCCCCACAGCATCTTGCTTCCAGCTCTTTGGGAAGCTAAGAAACAACTCGCTCTGCACAGTGCTCTTACAGCCTACCGGGAACATCTCTTCCAAAGGCCTGTGAAACGCAGTTTCCTTGCAGGCCTGATCTGGCTGAAGTAGGACTTCTGCTCTGGGTGTGCTACTTTGCCCTAGAGCCGAAAGGCACAACGTGCAGGCTTCTTTCCAAAGGGCGAGTTGGGCCCCACAGCATCTTGCTTCCAGCTCTTTGGGAAGCTAAGAAACAACTCGCTCTGCACAGTGCTCTTACAGCCTACCGGGAACATCTCTTCCAAAGGCCTGTGAAACGCAGTTTCTTTGCAGGCCTGATCTGGCTGAAGTAGGACTTCTGCTCTGGTGTGCTACATTGCCCTAGAGCTGAAAGGCAGAACGTGCAGGCTTCTTTCCAAAGGGCGAGTTGGGCCCCACAGCATCTTGCTTCCAGCTCTTTGGGAAGCTAAGAAACAACTCGCTCTGCTCAGTGCTCTTACACACTAGTGTGAACATCTCTTCCAAAGGCCTGTGAAACGCAGTTTCTTTGCAGGCCTGATCTGGCTGAAGTAGGACTTCTGCTCTGGGTGTGCTACATTGCCCTAGAGCTGAAAGGCACAACGTGCAGGCTTCTTTCCAAAGGGCGAGTTGGGCCCCACAGCATCTTGCTTCCAGCTCTTTGGGAAGCTAAGAAACAACTCGCTCTGCACAGTGCGCTTACAGCCTACCGGCAACATCTCTTCCAAAGGCCTGTGAAACGCAGTTTCTTTGCAGGCCTGATCTGGCTGAAGTAGGACTTCTGCTCTGTGTGTGCTACATTGCCCTAGAGCCAAAAGGCACAACGTGCAGGCTTCTTTCCAAAGGGCGAGTTGGGCCCCACAGCATCTTGCTTCCAGCTCTTTGGGAAGCTAAGAAACAACTCGCTCTGCACAGTGCTCTTACAGCCTACCGGGAACATCTCTTCCAAAGGCCTGTGAAACGCAGTTTCTTTGCAGGTCTGATCTGGCTGAAGTAGGACTTCTGCTCTGGGTTTGCTAAATTGCCCTAGAGCTGAAAGGCACAACGTGCAGGCTTCTTTCCAAAGGGCGAGTTGGGCCCCACAGCATCTTGCTTCCAGCACTTTGGGAAGCTAAGAAACAACTCGCTCTGCACAGTGCTCTTACAGACTACCGGGAACATCTCTTCCAAAGGCCTGTGAAACGCAGTTTCTTTGCAGGCCTGATCTGGCTGAAGTAGGACTTCTGCTCTGGGTGTGCTACATTGCCCTAGAGCTGAAAGGCACAACGTGCAGGCTTCTTTCCAAAGGGCGAGTTGGGCCCCACAGCATCTTGCTTCCAGCTCTTTGCGAAGCTAAGAAACAACTCGCTCTGCACAGTGCTCTTACAGACTACCGGGAACATCTCTTCCAAAGTCCTGTTAAACGCAGTTTCTTTCCAGGCCTGATCTGGCTGAAGTAGGACTTCTGCTCTGGGTGTGCTACATTGCCCTAGAGCTGAAAGGCACAACGTGCAGGCTTCTTTCCAAAGGGCGAGTTGAGCCCCACAGCATCTTGCTTCCAGCTCTTTGGGAAGCTAAGAAACAACTCGCTCTGCACAGTGCTCTTACAGCCTAACGGGAACATCTCTTCCAAAGGCCTGCGAAACGCAGTTTCTTTTCAGGCCAGATCTGGCTGAAGTAGGACTTCTGCTCTGGGTGTGCTACATTGCCCTAGAGCTGAAAGGCACAACGTGCAGGCTTCTTTCCAAAGGGCGAGTTGGGCCCCACACATCTTGCTTCAAGCTCTTTGGGAAGCTAAGAAACAACTCGCTCTTCACAGTGTTCTTACAGCCTACCAGGAACATCTATTCCAAAGGCCTGTGAAACGCAGTTTCTTTGCAGGCCTGATCTGGCTGAAGTAGGACTTCTGCTCTGGGTGTGCTACTTTGCCCTAGAGCTGAAAGGCACATCGTGCAGGCTTCTTTCCAAAGGGCGAGTTGGGCCCCACAGCATCTTGCTTCCAGCTCATTGGGAAGCTAAGAAAAAAGTCGCTCTGCACAGTGCTCTTACAGCCTACCGGGAACATCTCTTCCAAAGGCCTGTGAAACGCAGTTTCTTTGCAGGCCTGATCTGGCTGAAGTAGGACTTCTGCTCTCAGTGTGCTACTTTGCCCTAGAGCCGAAAGGCACAACGTGCAGGCTTCTTTCCAAAGGGCGAGTTGGGCCCCACAGCATCTTGCTTCCAGCTCTTTGGGAAGCTAAGAAACAACTCGCTCTGCACAGTGCTCTTACAGCCTACCGGGAGCATCTCTTCCAAAGGCCTGTGAAACGCAGTTTCTTTGCAGGCCTGATCTGGCTGAAGTAGGACTTCTGCTCTGGGTGTGCTACATTGCCCTAGAGCTGAAAGGCACAACGTGCAGGCTTCTTTCCAAAGGGCGAGTTGGGCCCCACAGCATCTTGCTTCCAGCTCTTTGGGAAGCTAAGAAACAACTCGCTCTGCACAGTGCTCTTACAGCCTACCGGGAACATCTCTTCCAAAGGCCTGTGAAACGCAGTTTCTTTGCAGGTCTGATCTGGCTGAAGTAGGACTTCTGCTCTGGGTGTGCTAAATTGCCCTAGAGCTGAAAGGCACAACGTGCAGGCTTCTTTCCAAAGGGCGAGTTGGGCCCCACAGCATCTTGCTTCCAGCTCTTTGGGAAGCTAAGAAACAACTCGCTCTGCACAGTGCTCTTACAGCCTACCGGGAACATCTCTTACAAAGGCCTGTGAAACGCAGTTTCTTTGCAGGCCTGATCTGGCTGAAGCAGGACTTCTGCTGTCGGTGTTCTACTTTGCCCTAGAGCTGAAAGGCACAACGTGCAGGCTTCTATCCAAAGGGCGAGTTGGTCCCCACAGCATCTTGCTTCCACCTCTTTGGGAAGCTAAGAAACAACTCGCTCTGCACAGTGCTCTTACAGCCTACCTGGAACATCTCTTCCAAAGGCCTGTGAAACGCAGTTTCTTTGCAGGCCTGATCTGGCAGAGTAGGACTTCTGCTCTTAGTGTGCTACTTTGCCCTAGAGCCGAAAGGCACAACGTGCAGGCTTCTTTCCAAAGGGCGAGTTGGGCCCCACAGCATCTTGCTTCCAGCACTTTGGGAAGCTAAGAAACAACTCGCTCTGCACAGTGCTCTTACAGACAACCGGGAACATCTCTTCCAAAGGCCTGTGAAACGCAGTTTCTTTGCAGGCCTGATCTGGCTGAAGTAGGACTTCTGCTCTGGGTGTGCTACTTTGCCCTAGAGCTGAAAGGCACATCGTGCAGGCTTCTTTCCAAAGGGCGAGTTGGGCCCCACAGCATTCTGCTTCCAGCTCTTTGGGAAGCTAAGAAACAAGTCGCTCTGCACAGTGCTCTTACAGCCTAACGGGAACATCTCTTCCAAAGGCCTGCGAAACGCAGTTTCTTTGCAGGCCAGATCTGGCTGAAGTAGGACTTCTGCTCTGGGTGTGCTACATTACCCTAGAGCTGAAAGGCACAACGTGCAGGCTTCTTTAGAAAGGGCGAGTTGGGCCCCACACATCTTGCTTCAAGCTCTTTGGGAAGCTAAGAAACAACTCGCTCTTCACAGTGTTCTTACAGCCTACCAGGAACATCTATTCCAAAGGCCTGTGAAACGCAGTTTCTTTGCAGGCCTGATCTGGCTGAAGTAGGACTTCTGCTCTGGGTGTGCTACTTTGCCCTAGAGCTGAAAGGCACATCGTGCAGGCTTCTTTCCAAAGGGCGAGTTGGGCCCCACAGCATCTTGCTTCCAGCTCTTTGGGAAGCTAAGAAACAACTCGCTCTGCACAGTGCTCTTACAGCCTACCGGGAACATCTCTTCCAAAGGCCTGTGAAACGCAGTTTCTTTGCAGGCCTGATCTGGCTGAAGTAGGACTTCTGCTCTGGGTGTGCTACATTGCCCTAGAGCTGAAAGGCACAACGTGCAGGCTTCTTTCCAAAGGGCGAGTTGGGCCCCACAGCATCTTGCTTCCAGCTCTTTGGGAAGCTAAGAAACAACTCGCTCTGCACAGTGCTCTTACAGCCTACCGGGAACATCTCTTCCAAAGGCCTGTGAAACGCAGTTTCTTTGCAGGCCTGATCTGGCTGAAGCAGGACTTCTGCTCTCGGTGTTCTACTTTGCCCTAGAGCTGAAAGGCACAACGTGCAGGCTTCTTTCCAAAGGGCGAGTTGGTCCCCACAGCATCTTGCTTCCAGCTCTTTGGGAAGCTAAGAAACAACTCGCTCTGCACAGTGCTCTTACAGCCTCCCGGGAACATCTCTTCCAAAGGCCTGTGAAACGCAGTTTCTTTGCAGGCCTGATCTGGCAGAGTAGGACTTCTGCTCTGGGTGTGCTACATTGCCCTAGAGCTGAAAGGCACAACGTGCAGGCTTCTTTCCAAAGGGCGAGTTGGGCCCCACAGCATCTTGCTTCCAGCTCTTTGGGAAGCTAAGAAACAACTCGCACTGCACAGTGCTCTTACAGCCTACCGGCAACATTTCTTCCAAAGGCCTGTGAAACGCAGTTTCTTTGCAGGCCTGATCTGGCTGAAGTAGGACTTCTGCTCTGGGTGTGCTACATTGCCCTAGAGCTGAAAGGCAGAACGTGCAGGCTTCTTTCCAAAGGGCGAGTTGGGCCCCACAGCATCTTGCTTCCAGCTCTTTGGGAAGCTAAGAAACAACTCATTCTGCTCAGTGCTCTTACACACTAGTGTGAACATCTCTTCCAAAGGCCTGTGAAACGCAGTTTCTTTGCAGGCCTCATCTGGCTGAAGTAGAACTTCTGCTCTGGGTGTGCTACATTGCCCTAGAGCTGAAAGGCACAACGTGCAGGCTTCTTTCCAAAGGGCGAGTTGGGCCCCACAGCATCTTGCTTCCAGCTCTTTGGGAAGCTAAGAAACAACTCGCTCTGCACAGTGCTCTTACAGCCTACCGGCAACATCTCTTCCAAAGGCCTGTGAAACGCAGTTTCTTTGCAGGCCTGATCTGGCTGAAGTAGGACTTCTGCTCTGGGTGTGCTACATTGCCCTAGAGCTGAAAGGCACAACGTGCAGGCTTCTTTCCAAAGGGCGAGTTGGGCCCCACAGCATCTTGCTTCCAGCTCTTTGGGAAGCTAAGAAACAACTCGCTCTGCACAGTGCTCTTACAGCCTACCGGGAACATCTCTTCCAAAGGCCTGTGAAACGCAGTTTCTTTGCAGGCCTGATCTGGCTGAAGTAGGACTTCTGCTCTGGGTGTGCTACATTGCCCTAGAGCTGAAAGGCACAACGTGCAGGCTTCTTTCCAAAGGGCGAGTTGGGCCCCACAGCATCTTGCTTCCAGCTCATTGGGAAGCTAAGAAAAAAGTCGCTCTGCACAGTGCTCTTACAGCCTACCGGGAACATCTCTTCCAAAGGCCTGTGAAACGCAGTTTCTTTGCAGGTCTGATCTGGCTGAAGTAGGACTTCTGCTCTCAGTGTGCTACTTTGCCCTAGAGCCGAAAGGCACAACGTGCAGGCTTCTTTGCAAAGGGCGAGTTGGGCCCCACAGCATCTTGCTTCCAGCTCTTTCGGAAGCTAAGAAACAACTCGCTCTGCACAGTGCTCTTACAGCCTACCGGGAACATCTCTTCCAAAGGCCTGTGAAACGCAGTTTCTTTGCAGGCCTGATCTGGCTGAAGTAGGACTTCTGCTCTGGGTGTGCTACATTGCCCTAGAGCTGAAAGGCACAACGTGCAGGCTGCTTTCCAAAGGGCGAGTTGGGCCCCACAGCATCTTGCTTCCAGCTCTTTGGGAAGCTAAGAAACAACTCGCTCTGCACAGTGCTCTTACAGCCTACCGGCAACATCTCTTCCAAAGGCCTGTGAAACGCAGTTTCTTTGCAGGCCTGATCTGGCTGAAGTAGGACTTCTGCTCTGGGTGTGCTACATTGCCCTAGAGCTGAAAGGCACAACGTGCAGGCTTCTTTCCAAAGGGCGAGATGGGCCCCACAGCATCTTGCTTCCAGCTCTTTGGGAAGCTAAGAAACAACTCGCTCTGCACAGTGCTCTTACAGCCTACCGGGAACATCTCTTCCAAAGGCCTGTGAAATGCAGTTTCTTTGCAGGCCTGATCTGGCTGAAGTAGGACTTCTGCTCTGGGTGTGCTACATTGCCCTAGAGCTGAAAGGCACAACGTGCAGGCTTCTTTCCAAAGGGCGAGTTGGGCCCCACAGCATCTTGCTTCCAGCTCTTTGGGAAGCTAAGAAACAACTCGCTCTGCACAGTGCTCTTACAGCCCACCGGCAACATCTCTTCCAAAGGCCTGTGAAACGCAGTTTCTTTGCAGGCCTGATCTGGCTGAAGTAGGACTTCTGCTCTGGGTGTGCCACATTGCTCAAGAGCTGAAAGGCACAACGTGCAGGCTTCTTTCCAAAGGGCGAGTTGGGCCCCACAGCAGATTGCTTCCAGCTCTTTGGGAAGCTAAGAAACAACTCGCTCTGCACAGTGCTCTTACAGCCTACCGGGAACATCTCTTCCAAAGGCCTGTGAAACGCAGTTTCTTTGCAGGCCTGATCTGGCTGAAGTAGGACTTCTGCTCTGGGTGTGCCACATTGCCCTAGAGCTGAAAGGCACAACGTGCAGGCTTCTTTCCAAAGGGCGAGTTGGGCCCCACAGCATCTTGCTTCCAGCTCTTTGGGAAGCTATGAAACAACTCGCTCTGCACAGTGCTCTTACAGGCTACCGGCAACATCTCTTCCAAAGGCCTGTGAAACGCAGTTTCTTTGCAGGCCTGATCTGGCAGAAGTAGGACTTCTGCTCTCGGTGTGCTACATTGCCCTATAGCTGAAAGGCACAACGTGCCGGCTTCTTTCCAAAGGGCGAGTTGGGACCCACAGCATCTTGCTTCCAGCTCTTTGGGAAGCTAAGAAACAACTGGCTCTGCACAGTGCTCTTACAGCCTACCGGGAACATCTCTTCCAAAGGCCTGTGAAACGCAGTTTCTTTGCAGGCCTGATCTGGCTGAAGTAGGACTTCTGCTCTGGGTGTGCTACATTGCCCTAGAGCTGAAAGGCACAACGTGCAGGCTTCTTTCCAAAGGGCGAGTTGGGACCCACAGCATCTTGCTTCCAGCTCTTTGGGAAGCTAAGAAACAACTCGCTCTGCACAGTGCTCTTACAGCCTACCGGGAACATCTCTTCCAAAGGCCTGTGAAACGCAGTTTCTTTGCAGGCCTGATCTGGCAGATGTAGGACTTCTGCTCTGGGTGTGCTACATTGCCCTAGAGCTGAAAGGGACAACGTGCAGGCTTCTTTCCAAAGGGCGAGTTGGGCCCCACAGCATCTTGCTTCCAGCTCTTTGGAAAGCTAAGAAACAAGTCGCTCTGCACAGTGCTCTTACAGCCTACCGGGAACATCTCTTCCAAAGGCCTGTGAAACGCAGTTTCTTTGCAGGCCTGATCTGGCAGAAGTAGGACTTCTGCTCTGGGTGTGCTACATTGCCCTAGAGCTGAAAGGCACAACGTGCAGGCTTCTTTCCAAAGGGCGAGTTGGGCCCCACAGCATCTTGCTTCCAGCTCTTTGGGAAGCTAAGAAAGAACTCGCTCTGCACAGTGCTCTTACAGCCTACCGGGAACATCTCTTCCAAAGGCCTGTGAAACGCAGTTTCTTTGCAGGCCTGATCTGGCTGAAGTAGGACTTCTGCTCTGGGTGTGCTACATTGCCCTAGAGCTGAAAGGCACAACGTGCAGGCTTCTTTCCAAAGGGCGAGTTGGGCCCCACAGCATCTTGCTTCCAGCTCTTTGGGAAGCTAAGAAACAACTCGCTCTGCACAGTGCTCTTACAGCCCACCGGCAACATCTCTTCCAAAGGCCTGTGAAACGCAGTTTCTTTGCAGGCCTGATCTGGCTGAAGTAGGACTTCTGCTCTGGGTGTGCCACATTGCCCGAGAGCTGAAAGGCACAACGTGCCGGCTTCTTTCCAAAGGGCGAGTTGGGCCCCACAGCAGATTGCTTCCAGCTCTTTGGGAAGCTAAGAAACAACTGGCTCTGCACAGTGCTCTTACAGCCTACCGGGAACATCTCTTCCAAAGGCCTGTGAAACGCAGTTTCTTTGCAGGCCTGATCTGGCTGAAGTAGGACTTCTGCTCTGGGTGTGCTACATTGCCCTAGAGCTGAAAGGCACAACGTGCAGGCTTCTTTCCAAAGGGCGAGTTGGGACCCACAGCATCTTGCTTCCAGCTCTTTGGGAAGCTAAGAAACAACTCGCTCTGCACAGTGCTCTTACAGCCTACCGGGAACATCTCTTCCAAAGGCCTGTGAAACGCAGTTTCTTTGCAGGCCTGATCTGGCAGATGTAGGACTTCTGCTCTGGGTGTGCTACATTGCCCTAGAGCTGAAAGGGACAACGTGCAGGCTTCTTTCCAAAGGGCGAGTTGGGCCCCACAGCATCTTGCTTCCAGCTCTTTGGAAAGCTAAGAAACAAGTCGCTCTGCACAGTGCTCTTACAGCCTACCGGGAACATCTCTTCCAAAGGCCTGTGAAACGCAGTTTCTTTGCAGGCCTGATCTGGCAGAAGTAGGACTTCTGCTCTGGGTGTGCTACATTGCCCTAGAGCTGAAAGGCACAACGTGCAGGCTTCTTTCCAAAGGGCGAGTTGGGCCCCACAGCATCTTGCTTCCAGCTCTTTGGGAAGCTAAGAAAGAACTCGCTCTGCACAGTGCTCTTACAGCCTACGGGGAACATCTCTTCCAAAGGCCTGTGAAACGCAGTTTCTTTGCAGGCCTGATCTGGCTGAAGTAGGACTTCTGCTCTGGGTGTGCTACATTGCCCTAGAGCTGAAAGGCACAACGTGCAGGCTTCTTTCCAAAGGGCGAGTTGGGCCCCACAGCATCTTGCTTCCAGCTCTTTGGGAAGCTAAGAAACAACTCGCTCTGCACAGTGCTCTTACAGCCTACTGGGAACATCTCTTCCAAAGGCCTGTGAAACGCAGTTTCTTTGCAGGCCTGATCTGGCTGAAGTAGGACTTCTGCTCTGGGTGTGCCACATTGCCCTAGAGCTGAAAGGCACAACGTGCAGGCTTCTTTCCAAAGGGCGAGTTGGGCCCCACAGCATCTTGCTTCCAGCTCTTTGGGAAGCTAAGAAACAACGCGCTCTGCACAGTGCTCTTACAGCCTACCGGGAACATCTCTTCCAAAGGCCTGTGAAACGCAGTTTCTTTGCAGGCCTGATCTGGCTGAAGTAGGACTTCTGCTCTGGGTGTGCTACATTGCCATAGAGCTGAAAGGCACAACGTGCAGGCTTCTTTCCAAAGGGCGAGTTGGGCCCCACAGCATCTTGCTTCCAGCTTTTTGGGAAGCTAAGAAACAACTCGCTCTGCACAGTGCTCTTACAGCCTACCGGGAACATCTCTTCCAAAGGCCTGTGAAACGCAGTTTCTTTGCAGGCCTGATCTGGCAGAGTAGGACATCTGCTCTGGGTGTGCTACATTGCCCTAGAGCTGAAAGGCACAACGTGCAGGCTTCTTTCCAAAGGGCGAGTTGGGCCCCACAGCATCTTGCTTCCAGCTCTTTGGGAAGCTAAGAAACAACTCGCTCTGCACAGTGCTCTTACAGCCTACCGGCAACATCTCTTCCAAAGGCCTGTGAAACGCAGTTTCTTTGCAGGCCTGATCTGGCTGAAGTAGGACTTCTGCTCTGGGTGTGCTACATTGCCCTAGAGCTGAAAGGCACAACGTGCAGGCTTCTTTGCAAAGGGCGAGTTGGGCCACACAGCATCTTGCTTCCAGCTCTTTGGGAAGCTAAGAAACAACTCGCTCTGCACAGTGCTCTTACAGCCTACCGGGAACATCTCTTCCAAAGGCCTGTGAAACGCAGTTTCTTTGCAGGCCTGATCTGGCTGAAGTAGGACTTCTGCTCTGGGTGTGCTACATTGCCCTAGAGCTGAAAGGCACAACGTGCAGGCTTCTTTCCAAAGGGCGAGTTGGGCCCCACAGCATCTTGCTTCCAGCTCTTTGGGAAGCTAAGAAACAACACGCTCTGCACAGTGCTCTTACAGCCTACCGGGAACATCTCTTCCAAAGGCCTGTGAAACACAGTTTCTTTGCAGGCCTGATCTGGCTGAAGTAGGACTTCTGCTCTGGGTGTGCTACATTGCCCTAGAGCTGAAAGGCACAACGTGCAGGCTTCTTTCCAAAGGGCGAGTTGGGCCCCACAGCATCTTGCTTCCAGCTCTTTGGGAAGCTAAGAAACAACTCGCTCTGCACAGTGCTCTTGCAGCCTACCGGGAACATCTCTTCCAAAGGCCTGTGAAACGCAGTTTCTTTGCAGGCCCGATCTGGCTGAAGTAGGACTTCTGCTCTGGGTGTGCTACATTGCCCTAGAGCTGAAAGGCACAACGTGCAGGCTTCTTTCCAAAGGGCGAGTTGGGCCCCACATCATCTTGCTTCCAGCTCTTTGGGAAGCTAAGAAACAACTCGCTCTGCACAGTGCTCTTACAGCCTACCGGGAACATCTCTTCCAAAGGCCTGTGAAACGCAGTTTCTTTGCAGGCCTGATCTGGCTGAGGTAGGACTTCTGCTCTGGGTGTGCTACATTGCCCTAGAGCTGAAAGGCACAACGTGCAGGCTTCTTTCCAAAGGGCGAGTTGGGCCCCACAGCATCTTGCTTCCAGCTCTTTGGGAAGCTAAGAAACAACTCGCTCTGCACAGTGCTCTTACAGCCTACCGGGAACATCTCTTCCAAAGGCCTGTGAAACGCAGTTTCTTTGCAGGCCTGATCTGGCTGAAGTAGGACTTCTGCTCTGGGTGTGCTACATTGCCCTAGAGCTGAAAGGCACAACGTGCAGGCTTCTTTCCAAAGGGCGAGTTGGGCCCCACAGCATCTTGCTTCCAGCTCTTTGGGAAGCTAAGAAACAACTCGCTCTGCACAGTGCTCTTACAGCCTACCGGGAACATCTCTTCCAAAGGCCTGTGAAACGCAGTTTCTTTGCAGGCCTGATCTGGCTGAAGTAGGACTTCTGCTCTGGGTGTGCTACATTGCCCTAGAGCTGAAAGGCACAACGTGCAGGCTTCTTTCCAAAGGGCGAGTTGGGCCCCACAGCATCTTGCTTCCAGCTCTTTGGGAAGCTAAGAAACAACTCGCTCTGCACAGTGCTCTTACAGCCTACCGGGAACATCTCTTCCAAAGGCCTGTGAAACGCAGTTTCTTTGCAGGCCTGATCTGGCTGAAGTAGGACTTCTGCTCTGGGTGTGCTACATTGCCCTAGAGCTGAAAGGCACAACGTGCAGGCTTCTTTCCAAAGGGCGAGTTGGGCCCCACAGCATCTTGCTTCCAGCTCTTTGGGAAGCTAAGAAACAACTCGCTCTGCACAGTGCTCTTACAGCCTACCGGGAACATCTCTTCCAAAGGCCTGTGAAACGCAGTTTCTTTGCAGGCCTGATC
>NW_027226899.1:0-60362 GCF_037783145.1 Equus przewalskii
ACAATGTATTGCTAAAGTAGGACACCCAGAGCAGAAGTCCTACTTCAGCCAGATCGGGCCTGCAAAGAAACTGCGTTTCACAGGCCTTTGGAAGAGATGTTCCCGGTAGGCTGTAAGAGCACTGTGCAGAGCGAGTTGTTTCTTAGCTTCCCAAAGAGCTGGAAGCAAGATGCTGTGGGGCCCAACTCGCCCTTTGGAAAGAAGCCTGCACGTTGTGCCTTTCAGCTCTAGGGCAAAGTAGCACACCCATAGCAGAAGTCCTACTTCAGCCAGATCGGGCCTGCAAAGAAACTGCGTTTCACAGGCCTTTGGAAGAGATGTTCCCGGTAGGCTGTAAGAGCACTGTGCAGAGCGAGTTGTTTCTTAGCTTCCCAAAGAGCTGGAAGCAAGATGCTGTGGGGCCCAACTCGCCCTTTGGAAAGAAGCCTGCACGTTGTGCCTTTCAGCTCTAGGGCAAAGTAGCACACCCAGAGCAGAAGTCCTACTTCAGCCAGATCAGGCCTGCAAAGAAACTGCGTTTCACAGGCCTTTGGAAGAGATGTTCCCGGTAGGCTGTAAGAGCACTGTGCAGAGCGAGTTGTTTCTTAGCTTCCCAAAGAGCTGGAAGCAAGATGCTGTGGGGCCCAACTCGCCCTTTGGAAAGAAGCCTGCACGTTGTGCCTTTCAGCTCTAGGGCAAAGTAGCACACCCAGAGCAGAAGTCCTACTTCAGCCAGATCAGGCCTGCAAAGAAACTGCGTTTCACAGGCCTTTGGAAGAGATGTTCCCGGTAGGCTGTAAGAGCACTGTGCAGAGCGAGTTGTTTCTTAGCTTCCCAAAGAGCTGGAAGCAAGATGCTGTGGGGCCCAACTCGCCCTTTGGCAAGAAGCCTGCACGTTGTGCCTTTCAGCTCTAGGGCAAAGTAGCACACCCAGAGCAGAAGTCCTACTTCAGCCAGATCAGGCCTGCAAAGAAACTGCGTTTCACAGGCCTTTGGAAGAGATGTTCCCGGTAGGCTGTAAGAGCACTGTGCAGAGCGAGTTGTTTCTTAGCTTCCCAAAGAGCTGGAAGCAAGATGCTGTGGGGCCCAACTCGCCCTTTGGAAAGAAGCCTGCACGTTGTGCCTTTCAGCTCTAGGGCAAAGTAGCACACCCACAGCAGAAGTCCTACTTCAGCCAGATCAGGCCTGCAAAGAAACTGCGTTTCACAGGCCTTTGGAAGAGATGTTCCCGGTAGGCTGTAAGAGCACTGTGCAGAGCGAGTTGTTTCTTAGCTTCCCAAAGAGCTGGAAGCAAGATGCTGTGGGGCCCAACTCGCCATTTGGAAAGAAGCCCGCACGCTGTGCCTTTCAGCTCTAGGGCAATGTAGCACACCCAGAGCAGAATTCCTACTTCAGCCAGATCAGGCCTGCAAAGACACTGCGTTTCACAGGCCTTTGGAAGAGATGTTCCCGGTAGGCTGTAAGAGCACTGTGCAGAGCGAGTTGTTTCTTAGCTTCCCAAAGAGCTGGAAGCAAGATGCTGTGGGGCCCAACTCGCCCTTTGGAAAGAAGCCTGCACGTTGTGCCTTTCAGCTCTAGGGCAAAGTAGCACACCCAGAGCAGAAGTCCTACTTCAGCCAGATCGGGCCTGCAAAGAAACTGCGTTTCACAGGCCTTTGGAAGAGATGTTCCCGGTAGGATGTAAGAGCACTGTGCAGAGCGAGTTGTTTCTTAGCTTCCCAAAGAGCTGGAAGCAAGATGCTGTGGGGCCCAACTCGCCCTTTGGAAAGAAGCCTGCACGTTGTGCCTTTCAGCTCTAGGGCAAAGTAGCACACCCAGAGCAGAAGTCCTACTTCAGCCAGATCGGGCCTGCAAAGAAACTGCGTTTCACAGGCCTTTGGAAGAGATGTTCCCGGTAGGCTGTAAGAGCACTGTGCAGAGCGAGTTGTTTCTTAGCTTCCCAAAGAGCTGGAAGCAAGATGCTTTGGGGCCCAACTCGCCCTTTGGAAAGAAGCCTGCACGTTGTGCCTTTCAGCTCTATGGCAAAGTAGCACACCCAGAGCAGAAGTCCTACTTCAGCCAGATCAGGCCTGCAAAGAAACTGCGTTTCACAGGCCTTTGGAAGAGATGTTCCCGGTAGGCTGTAAGAGCACTGTGCAGAGCGAGTTGTTTCTTAGCTTCCCAAAGAGCTGGAAGCAAGATGCTGTGGGGCCCAACTCGCCCTTTGGAAAGAAGCCTGCACGTTGTGCCTTTCAGCTCTAGGGCAAAGTAGGACACCCAGAGCAGAAGTCCTACTTCAGCCAGATCGGGCCTGCAAAGAAACTGCGTTTCACAGGCCTTTGGAAGAGATGTTCCCGGTAGGCTGTAAGAGCACTGTGCAGAGCGAGTTGTTTCTTAGCTTCCCAAAGAGCTGGAAGCAAGATGCTGTGGGGCCCAACTCGCCCTTTGGAAAGAAGCCTGCACGTTGTGCCTTTCAGCTCTAGGGCAAAGTAGCACACCCATAGCAGAAGTCCTACTTCAGCCAGATCGGGCCTGCAAAGAAACTGCGTTTCACAGGCCTTTGGAAGAGATGTTCCCGGTAGGCTGTAAGAGCACTGTGCAGAGCGAGTTGTTTCTTAGCTTCCCAAAGAGCTGGAAGCAAGATGCTGTGGGGCCCAACTCGCCCTTTGGAAAGAAGCCTGCACGTTGTGCCTTTCAGCTCTAGGGCAAAGTAGCACACCCAGAGCAGAAGTCCTACTTCAGCCAGATCAGGCCTGCAAAGAAACTGCGTTTCACAGGCCTTTGGAAGAGATGTTCCCGGTAGGCTGTAAGAGCACTGTGCAGAGCGAGTTGTTTCTTAGCTTCCCAAAGAGCTGGAAGCAAGATGCTGTGGGGCCCAACTCGCCCTTTGGAAAGAAGCCTGCACGTTGTGCCTTTCAGCTCTAGGGCAAAGTAGCACACCCAGAGCAGAAGTCCTACTTCAGCCAGATCAGGCCTGCAAAGAAACTGCGTTTCACAGGCCTTTGGAAGAGATGTTCCCGGTAGGCTGTAAGAGCACTGTGCAGAGCGAGTTGTTTCTTAGCTTCCCAAAGAGCTGGAAGCAAGATGCTGTGGGGCCCAACTCGCCCCTTGGCAAGAAGCCTGCACGTTGTGACTTTCAGCTCTAGGGCAAAGTAGCACACCCAGAGCAGAAGTCCTACTTCAGCCAGATCAGGCCTGCAAAGAAACTGGGTTTCACAGGCCTTTGGAAGAGATGTTCCCGGTAGGCTGTAAGAGCACTGTGCAGAGCGAGTTGTTTCTTAGCTTCCCAAAGAGCTGGAAGCAAGATGCTGTGGGGCCCAACTCGCCATTTGGAAAGAAGCCCGCACGCTGTGCCTTTCAGCTCTAGGGCAATGTAGCACACCCAGAGCAGAATTCCTACTTCAGCCAGATCAGGCCTGCAAAGACACTGCGTTTCACAGGCCTTTGGAAGAGATGTTCCCGGTAGGCTGTAAGAGCACTGTGCAGAGCGAGTTGTTTCTTAGCTTCCCAAAGAGCTGGAAGCAAGATGCTGTGGGGCCCAACTCGCCCTTTGGAAAGAAGCCTGCACGTTGTGCCTTTCAGCTCTACGGCAAAGTATCACACCAAGAGCAAAAGTCCTACTTCAGCCAGATCAGGCCTGCAAAGAAACTGTGTTTCACAGGCCTTTGGAAGAGATGTTCCCGGTAGGCTGTAAGAGCACTGTGCAGAGCGAGTTGTTTCTTAGCTTCCCAAAGAGCTGGAAGCAAGATGCTGTGGGGCCCAACTCGCCCTTTGGAAAGAAGCCTGCACGTTGTGCCTTTCAGCTCTACGGCAAAGTATCACACCCAGAGCAAAAGTCCTACTTCAGCCAGATCAGGCCTGCAAAGAAACTGCGTTTCACAGGCCTTTGGAAGAGATGTTCCGGGTAGGCTGTAAGAGCACTGTGCAGGGCGAGCTGTTTCTTAGCTTCCCAACGAGCTGGAGGCAAGATGCTGTGGGGCCCAACTCGCCCTTTGGAAAGAAGCCTGCACGTTGTGCCTTTCAGCTCTAGGGCAAAGTAGCACACCCAGAGCAGAAGTCCCACTTCAGCCAGATCAGGCCTGCAAAGAAACTGCGTTTCACAGGCCTTTGGAAGAGATGTTCCCTGTAGGCTGTAAGAGCACTGAGCAGAGCGAGTTGTTTCTTAGCTTCCCAAAGAGCTGGAAGCAAGATGCTGTGGGGCCCAACTCTCCCTTTGGAAAGAAGCCTGCACGTTGCGATCTTCAGCTCTAGGGCAATGTAGCACACCCAGAGCAGAAGTCCAACTTCAGCCAGATCAGGCCTGCAAAGACACTGCGTTTCAAGGGCCTTTGGAAGAGATGTTCCCGGTAGGCTGTAAGAGCACTGTGCAGAGCGAGTTGTTTCTTAGCTTCCCAAAGAGCTGGAAGCAAGATGCTGTGGGGCCCAACTCGCCCTTTGGAAAGAAGCCTGCACGTTGTGCCTTTCAGCTCTAGGGCAGTGTAGCACACCCAGAGCAGAAGTCCTACTTCAGCCAGATCAGGCCTGCAAAGACACTGCGTTTCACAGGCCTTTGGAAGAGATGTTCCCGGTAGGCTGTAAGAGCACTGTGCAGAGCGAGTTGTTTCTTAGCTTCCCAAAGTTCTGGAAGCAAGATGCTGTGGTGCCCAACTGGCCCTTTGGAAAGAAGCCTGCACGCTGTGCCTTTCAGCTCTAGGGCAATGTAGCACACCCAGAGCAGAAGTCCTACTTCCGCCAGATCCAGCCTGCAAAGAAACTGCGTTTCACAGGCCTTTGGAAGATATGTTCCCGGTAGGCTGTAAGAGCACTGTGCAGAGCGAGTTGTTTCTTAGCTTCCCAAAGAGCTGGAAGCAAGATGCTGTGGGGCCCAACTCGCCCTTTGGAAAGAAGCCTGCACGTTGTGCCTTTCAGCTCTAGGGCAATGTAGCACACCCAGAGCAGAAGTCCTACTTCAGCCAGATCAGGCCTGCAAAGAGAATGCTTTTCAGAGGCCTTTGGAAGAGATGTTCCCGGTAGGCTGTAAGAGCACTGTGCAGAGCGAGTTGTTTCTTAGCTTCCCAAAGAGCTGGAAGCAAGATGCTGTGGGGCCCAACTCGCCCTTTAGAAAGAAGCCTGCACGTTGTGCCTTTCAGCTCTAGGGCAAAGTAGCACACCCAGAGCAGAAGTCCTACTTCCGCCAGATCCAGCCTGCAAAGAAACTGCGTTTCACAGGCCTTTGGAAGAGATGTTCCGGGTAGGCTGTAAGAGCACTGGGCAGAGTTAGCTGTTTCTTAGCTTCCCAACGAGCTGGAGGCAAGATGCTGTGGGGAAACTCGCCCTTTGGAAAGAAGCCTGCACGTTGTGCCTTTCAGCTATAGGGCAATGTAGCACACCCAGAGCAGAAGTCCTACTTCAGCCAGATCAGGCCTGCAAACACACTGCGTTTCACAGGCCTTTGGAAGAGATGTTCCCTGTAGGCTGTAAGAGCACTGAGCAGAGCGAGTTGTTTCTTAGCTTCCCAAAGAGCTGGAAGCAAGATGCTGTGGGGCCCAACTCGCCCTTTGGAAAGAAGCCTGCACGTTGTGCCTTTCAGCTGTAGGGCAATGTAACACACCCAGAGCAGAAGTCCTACTTCAGCCAGATCAGGCCTGCAAAGAAACTGCGTTTCACAGGCCTTTGTAAGAGATGTTCCCGGTAGGCTCTAAGAGCACTGTGCAGAGCGAGTTGTTTCCTAGCTTCCCAAAGAGCTGGAAGCAAGATGCTTTGGGGCCCAACTAGCCCTTTGGAAGGAAGCCTGCACGTTGTGCCTTTGAGCTCTAGGGCAATGTAGCACACCCAGAGCAGAAGTTCTACTTCAGCCAGATCAGGCCTGCAACGAAACTGCGTTTCACAGGCCTTTGTAAGAGATGTTCCCGGTAGGCTGTAAGACAGGTGTGCAGAGTGACTTGTTTCTTAGCTTCCCAAAGAGCTGGAAGCAAGATGCTTTCGGGCCCAACGCACCTTTTGGGGAGAATACAGCACTTGGTGCCTTGCAGCTCTAAGGCAATGTAGCACTCCCAGAGCAGAAGTTCTACTTCAGCCAGATCAGGCCTGCAAAGAAACTGCGTTTCACAGGCCTTTGTAACACATGTCCCGGTACCCTGGATGCAAGATGCTTTCGGGCCCAACTCGCCTTTGGAAAGAAGACTGCACCTTGTGCCTTTCCGCTCTAGGGCAATGTAGCTCACCCAGAGCAGAAGTTCTACTTCAGCCAGATCAGGCCTGCAAAGAAACTGCCTTTCACAGACCTTAGTAACAGATGTCTCGGTAGGCTGGAAGCAAGATGCTTTGGGGCCCAACTCGCCCTTTGGAAAGAAGCCTGCGCATTGTGCCTTTCAGCTCTAGGGCAAAATAGCACACCCTAAGCAGAAGTCCTACTTCAGCCAGATCAGGCCTGCAAAGAAACTGCGTTTCACAGGCCTTTGGAATAGATGTTCCCGGTAGGTTGTAAGAGCACTGTGCAGAGCGAGTCCTTTCTTAGCTTCCCAAAGAGCTGGAAGCAAGATGCTCTGGGGCCCAGCTCGCCCTTTGGAAAGAAGCCTGCACGTTGGGCCTTTCAGCTCTAGGGCAAAGTAGGACACCCAGAGCAGAAGTCCTACTTCAGCCAGATCGGGCCTGCAAAGAAACTGCGTTTCACAGGCCTTTGGAAGAGATGTTCCCGGTAGGCTGTAAGAGCACTGTGCAGAGCGAGTTGTTTCTTAGCTTCCCAAAGAGCTGGAAGCAAGATGCTGTGGGGCCCAACTCGCCCTTTGGAAAGAAGCCTGCACGTTGTGCCTTTCAGCTCTAGGGCAAAGTAGCACACCCAGAGCAGAAGTCCTACTTCAGCCAGATCGGGCCTGCAAAGAAACTGCGTTTCACAGGCCTTTGGAAGAGATGTTCCCGGTAGGCTGTAAGAGCACTGTGCAGAGCGAGTTGTTTCTTAGCTTCCCAAAGAGCTGGAAGCAAGATGCTGTGGGGCCCAACTCGCCCTTTGGAAAGAAGCCTGCACGTTGTGCCTTTCAGCTCTAGGGCAAAGTAGCACACCCAGAGCAGAAGTCCTACTTCAGCCAGATCAGGCCTGCAAAGAAACTGCGTTTCACAGGCCTTTGGAAGAGATGTTCCCGGTAGGCTGTAAGAGCACTGTGCAGAGCGAGTTGTTTCTTAGCTTCCCAAAGAGCTGGAAGCAAGATGCTGTGGGGCCCAACTCGCCCTTTGGAAAGAAGCCTGCACGTTGTGCCTTTCAGCTCTAGGGCAAAGTAGCACACCCAGAGCAGAAGTCCTACTTCAGCCAGATCAGGCCTGCAAAGAAACTGCGTTTCACAGGCCTTTGGAAGAGATGTTCCCGGTAGGCTGTAAGAGCACTGTGCAGAGCGAGTTGTTTCTTAGCTTCCCAAAGAGCTGGAAGCAAGATGCTGTGGGGCCCAACTCGCCCCTTGGCAAGAAGCCTGCACGTTGTGCCTTTCAGCTCTAGGGCAAAGTAGCACACCCAGAGCAGAAGTCCTACTTCAGCCAGATCAGGCCTGCAAAGAAACTGGGTTTCACAGGCCTTTGGAAGAGATGTTCCCGGTAGGCTGTAAGAGCACTGTGCAGAGCGAGTTGTTTCTTAGCTTCCCAAAGAGCTGGAAGCAAGATGCTTTGGGGCCCAACTCGCCCTTTGGAAAGAAGCCTGCACGTTGGGCCTTTCAGCTCTAGGGCAAAGTAGCACACCCACAGCAGAAGTCCTACTTCAGCCAGATCAGGCCTGCAAAGAAACTGCGTTTCACAGGCCTTTGGAAGAGATGTTCCCGGTAGGCTGTAAGAGCACTGTGCAGAGCGAGTTGTTTCTTAGCTTCCCAAAGAGCTGGAAGCAAGATGCTGTGGGGCCCAACTCGCCATTTGGAAAGAAGCCCGCACGCTGTGCCTTTCAGCTCTAGGGCAATGTAGCACACCCAGAGCAGAATTCCTACTTCAGCCAGATCAGGCCTGCAAAGACACTGCGTTTCACAGGCCTTTGGAAGAGATGTTCCCGGTAGGCTGTAAGAGCACTGTGCAGAGCGAGTTGTTTCTTAGCTTCCCAAAGAGCTGGAAGCAAGATGCTGTGGGGCCCAACTCGCCCTTTGGAAAGAAGCCTGCACGTTGTGCCTTTCAGCTCTACGGCAAAGTATCACACCAAGAGCAAAAGTCCTACTTCAGCCAGATCAGGCCTGCAAAGAAACTGTGTTTCACAGGCCTTTGGAAGAGATGTTCCCGGTAGGCTGTAAGAGCACTGTGCAGAGCGAGTTGTTTCTTAGCTTCCCAAAGAGCTGGAAGCAAGATGCTGTGGGGCCCAACTCGCCCTTTGGAAAGAAGCCTGCACGTTGTGCCTTTCAGCTCTACGGCAAAGTATCACACCCAGAGCAAAAGTCCTACTTCAGCCAGATCAGGCCTGCAAAGAAACTGCGTTTCACAGGCCTTTGGAAGAGATGTTCCCGGTAGGCTTTAAGAGCACTGTGCAGAGCGAGTTGTTTCTTAGCTTCCCAAAGAGCTGGAAGCAAGATGCTGTGGGGCCCAACTCCCCCTTTGGAAAGAAGCCTGCACGTTGTGCCTTTCAG
The DNA here is from genome assembly GCF_037783145.1 of Equus przewalskii. Lineage (NCBI taxonomy): Eukaryota > Metazoa > Chordata > Mammalia > Perissodactyla > Equidae > Equus > Equus przewalskii. The sequence goes on from NW_027226899.1 coordinate 8,523, forward strand.
CTCTAGGGCAATGTAGCACACCAGGAGCAGAAGTCCTACTTCAGCCAGATCAGGCCTGCAAAGAAACTGCGTTTCACAGGCCTTTGGAAGAGATGTTCCGGGTAGGCTGTAAGAGCACTGTGCAGAGCGAGCTGTTTCTTAGCTTCCCAACGAGCTGGAGGCAAGATGCTGTGGGGCAAACTCGCCCTTTGGAAAGAAGCCTGCACGTTGTGCCTTTCAGCTCTAGGGCAATGTAGCACACCCAGAGCAGAAGTCCTACTTCAGCCAGATCAGGCCTGCAAACACACTGCGTTTCACAGGCCTTTGGAAGAGATGTTCCCTGTAGGCTGTAAGAGCACTGAGCAGAGCGAGTTGTTTCTTAGCTTCCCAAAGAGCTGGAAGCAAGATGCTGTGGGGCCCAACTCGCCCTTTGGAAAGAAGCCTGCACGTTGTGCCTTTCACCTGTAGGGCAATGTAGCACACCCAGAGCAGAAGTCCTACTTCAGCCAGATCAGGCCTGCAAAGACACTGCGTTTCACAGGCCTTTGGAAGACTTGTTCCCGGTAGGCTGTAAGAGCAGTGTGCAGAGCGAGTTGTTTCTTAGCTTCCCAAAGAGCTGGAAGCAAGATGCTGTGGGGCCCAACTCGCCCTTTGCAAAGAAGCCTGTACGTTGTGCCTTTCAGATCTAGGGCAAAATAGCAAACCAGAGCAGAAGTCCTACTTTAGCAAGATCAGGTCTGCAAAGAAACTGCGTTTCACAGGCCATTGGAAGAGATGTTCCGGGTAGGCGCTAACAGCACTGTCCAGAGCGAGTTGTTTCTTAGCTTCCCAAGCTGGAAGCAAGATGCTGTGGGGCCCAACTCGCCCTTTGGAAAGAAGCCTGCACGTTGTGCCTTTCAGCTGTAGGGCAATGTAGCACCCCCAGAGCAGAAGTCCTACTTCACCCAGATCAGGCCTGCAAAGACACTGCGTTTCACAGGCCTTTGGAAGAGATGTTCCCGGTAGGCTGTAAGAGCACTGAGCAGAGCAAGTTGTTTCTTAGCTTCCCAAAGAGCTGGAAGCAAGATGCTGTGGAGCCCAACTCGCCCTTTGGAAAGAAGCCTGAACATTGTGCCTTTCAGCTCTAGGGCAATGTAGCACACCCAGAGCAGAAGTCCTACTTCAGCCAGATCAGGCCTGCTAAGACACTGCGTTTCACAGGCCTTTGGAAGAGATGTTCCCGGTAGGCTGTAAGAGCACTTTGCAGAGCGAGTTGTTTCTTAGCTTCCCAAAGAGCTGGAAGCAAGATGCTGTGGGGCCCAACTCGCCCTTTGGAAAGAAGCCTGCACGTTGTGCCTTTCAGCTCTAGGGCACTGTAGCACACCCAGAGCAGAAGTCCTACTTCAGCCAGATCGGGCCTGCAAAGAAACTGCGTTTCACAGCCTTTGGAAGAGATGTTCCCACTAGGCTGTAAGAGCACTGTGCAGAGCGAGTTGATTCTTAGCTTCCCAAAGAGCTGGAAGCAAGATGCTGTGGGGCCCAACTCGCCCTTTGGAAAGAAGCCTGCACGTTGTGCCTTTCAGCTCTAGGGCAAAGTAGCACACCCAGAGCAGAAGTCCCACTTCAGCCAGATCAGGCCTGCAAAGAAACTGCGTTTCACAGGCCTTTGGAAGAGATGTTCCCTGTAGGCTGTAAGAGCACTGAGCAGAGCGAGTTGTTTCTTAGCTTCCCAAAGAGCTGGAAGCAAGATGCTGTGGGGCCCAACTCGCCCTTTGGAAAGAAGCCTGCACGTTGCGATCTTCAGCTCTAGGGCAATGTAGCACACCCAGAGCAGAAGTCCAACTTCAGCCAGATCAGGCCTGCAAAGACACTGCGTTTCAAGGGCCTTTGGAAGAGATGTTCCCGGTAGGCTGTAAGAGCACTGTGCAGAGCGAGTTGTTTCTTAGCTTCCCAAAGAGCTGGAAGCAAGATGCTGTGGGGCCCAACTCGCCCTTTGGAAAGAAGCCTGCACGTTGTGCCTTTCAGCTCTAGGGCAGTGTAGCACACCCAGAGCAGAAGTCCTACTTCAGCCAGATCAGGCCTGCAAAGACACTGCGTTTCACAGGCCTTTGGAAGAGATGTTCCCGGTAGGCTGTAAGAGCACTGTGCAGAGCGAGTTGTTTCTTAGCTTCCCAAAGTTCTGGAAGCAAGATGCTGTGGTGCCCAACTGGCCGTTTGGAAAGAAGCCTGCACGCTGTGCCTTTCAGCTCTAGGGCAATGTAGCACACCCAGAGCAGAAGTCCTACTTCCGCCAGATCCAGCCTGAAAAGAAACTGCGTTTCACAGGCCTTTGGAAGATATGTTCCCGGTAGGCTGTAAGAGCACTGTGCAGAGCGAGTTGTTTCTTAGCTTCCCAAAGAGCTGGAAGCAAGATGCTGTGGGGCCCAACTCGCCCTTTGGAAAGAAGCCTGCACGTTGTGCCTTTCAGCTCTAGGGCAATGTAGCACACCCAGAGCAGAAGTCCTACTTCAGCCAGATCAGGCCTGCAAAGAGAATGCTTTTCAGAGGCCTTTGGAAGAGATGTTCCCGGTAGGCTGTAAGAGCACTGTGCAGAGCGAGTTGTTTCTTAGCTTCCCAAAGAGCTGGAAGCAAGGTGCTGTGGGGCCCAACTCGGCCTTTGGAAAGAAGCCTGCACGTTGTGCCTTTCAGCTCTAGGGCAATGTAGCACACCTAGAGCAGAAGTCCTACCTCAGCCAGATCAGGCCTGCAAAGAAACTGCGTTTCACAGGCCTTTGGAAGAGATGTTCCAGGTAGGTTGTAAGAGCACTGTGCAGAGCGAGTTGTTTCTTAGATTCCCAAAGAGCTGGAAGCAAGATGCTGTGGGGCCCAACTAGCCCTTTGGAAAGAAGCCTGCACGTTGTGCCTTTCAGCTCTAGGGCAATGTAGCACACCAAGAGCAGAAGTCCTACTTCAGCCAGATCAGGCCTGCAAAGAAACTGCGTTTCACAGGCCTTTGGAAGAGATGTTCCGGGTAGGCTGTAAGAGCACTGGGCAGAGTTAGCTGTTTCTTAGCTTCCCAACGAGCTGGAGGCAAGATGCTGTGGGGAAACTCGCCCTTTGGAAAGAAGCCTGCACGTTGTGCCTTTCAGCTATAGGGCAATGTAGCACACCCAGAGCAGAAGTCCTACTTCAGCCAGATCAGGCCTGCAAACACACTGCGTTTCACAGGCCTTTGGAAGAGATGTTCCCTGTAGGCTGTAAGAGCACTGAGCAGAGCGAGTTGTTTCTTAGCTTCCCAAAGAGCTGGAAGCAAGATGCTGTGGGGCCCAACTCGCCCTTTGGAAAGAAGCCTGCACGTTGTGCCTTTCAGCTGTAGGGCAATGTAACACACCCAGAGCAGAAGTCCTACTTCAGCCAGATCAGGCCTGCAAAGAAACTGCGTTTCACAGGCCTTTGTAAGAGATGTTCCCGGTAGGCTCTAAGAGCACTGTGCAGAGCGAGTTGTTTCTTAGCTTCCCAAAGAGCTGGAAGCAAGATGCTTTGGGGCCCAACTAGCCCTTTGGAAAGAAGCCTGCACGTTGTGCCTTTGAGCTCTAGGGCAATGTAGCACACCCAGAGCAGAAGTTCTACTTCAGCCAGATCAGGCCTGCAACGAAACTGCGTTTCACAGGCCTTTGTAAGAGATGTTCCCGGTAGGCTGTAAGACAGGTGTGCAGAGTGACTTGTTTCTTAGCTTCCCAAAGAGCTGGAAGCAAGATGCTTTCGGGCCCAACGCACCTTTTGGGGAGAATACAGCACTTGGTGCCTTGCAGCTCTAAGGCAATGTAGCACTCCCAGAGCAGAAGTTCTACTTCAGCCAGATCAGGCCTGCAAAGAAACTGCGTTTCACAGGCCTTTGTAACACATGTCCCGGTACCCTGGATGCAAGATGCTTTCGGGCCCAACTCGCCTTTGGAAAGAAGACTGCACCTTGTGCCTTTCCGCTCTAGGGCAATGTAGCTCACCCAGAGCAGAAGTTCTACTTCAGCCAGATCAGGCCTGCAAAGAAACTGCCTTTCACAGACCTTAGTAACAGATGTCTCGGTAGGCTGGAAGCAAGATGCTTTGGGGCCCAACTCGCCCTTTGGAAAGAAGCCTGCGCATTGTGCCTTTCAGCTCTAGGGCAAAATAGCACACCCTAAGCAGAAGTCCTACTTCAGCCAGATCAGGCCTGCAAAGAAACTGCGTTTCACAGGCCTTTGGAATAGATGTTCCCGGTAGGTTGTAAGAGCACTGTGCAGAGCGAGTCCTTTCTTAGCTTCCCAAAGAGCTGGAAGCAAGATGCTCTGGGGCCCAGCTCGCCCTTTGGAAAGAAGCCTGCACGTTGGGCCTTTCAGCTCTAGGGCAATGTAGCACACCCAGAGCAGAAGTCCTACTTCAGCCAGATCAGGCCTGCAAGGAAACTGCATTTCACAGGCCTTTGGAAGAGATGTTCCCGGTATGCTGTAAGAGCACTGAGCAGAGCGAGTTGTTTCTTAGCTTCCCAAAGAGCTGGAAGCAAGATGCTGTGGGGCCCAACTCGCCCTTTGGAAAGAAGCCTGCACGTTGTGCCTTTCAGCTCTAGGGCAATGTAGCACACCCAGAGCAGAAGTCCTACTTCAGCCAGATAAGGCGTGCAAAGACACTGCGTTTCAAGGGCCTTTGGAAGAGATGTTCCCGGTAGGCTGTAAGAGCACTGTGCATAGGGAGTTGTTTCTTAGCTTCCCAAAGAGCTGGAAGCAAGATGCTGTGGGGCCCAACTCGCCCTTTGGAAAGAAGCCTGCACGTTGTGCCTTTCAGCTCTAGGGCAAAGTAGCACACCAAGAGCAGAAGTCCTACTTCACTCAGATCAGGCCTGCAAAGACACTGAGTTTCACAGGCCTTTGGAAGAGATGTTCCCGGTAGGCTGTAAGAGCACTGTGCAGAGCGAGTTGTTTCTTAGCTTCCCAAAGAGCTGGAAGCAAGATGCTGTCGGGCCCAACTCGCCCTTTGGAAAGAAGCCTGCACGCTGTGCCTTTCAGCTCTAGGGCAATGTAGCACACCCAGAGCAGAAGTCCTACTTCAGCCAGATCAGGCCTGCAAAGACACTGCGTTTCACAGGCCTTTGGAAGAGATGTTCCCGGTAGGTTGTAAGAGCACTGTGCAGAGCGAGTTCTTTCTTAGCTTCCCAAAGAGCTGGAAGCAAGATGCTGTGGGGCCCAACTCGCCTCTTGGAAAGAAGCCTGCGCGTTGTGCCTTTCAGCTCTAGGGCAATGTAGCACACCCAGAGCAGAAGTCCTACTTCAGCCAGATCAGGCCTGCAAAGAAACTGCGTTTCACAGGCCTTTGGAAGAGATGTTCCCGGGACGCTGTAAGAGCACTGTGCAGAGCGAGTTGTTTCTTAGCTTCCCAAAGACCTGGAAGCAAGATGCTGTGGGGCCCAACTCGCCCTTTGGAAAGAAACCTGCACATTGTGCCTTTCAGCTCTAGGGCAAAGTAGCACACCCAGAGCAGAAGTCCTACTTCAGCCAGATCAGGCCTGCAAAGAAACTGCGTTTCACAGGCCTTTGGAAGAGATGTTCCCGGTAGGCTGTAAGAGCACTGTGCAGAGCGAGTTGTTTCTTAGCTTCCCAAAGAGCTGGAAGCAAGATGCTGTGGGGCCCAACTCGCCATTTGGAAAGAAGCCTGCACGCTGTGCCTTTCAGCTCTAGGGCAATGTAGCACACCCAGAGCAGAAGTCCTACTTCAGCCAGATCGGGCCTGCAAAGAAACTGCGTTTCACAGGCCTTTGGAAGAGATGTTCCCGGTACGCTGTAAGAGCACTGTGCAGAGCGAGTTGTTTCTTAGCTTCCCAAAGAGCTGGAAGCAAGATGCTGTGGGGCCCAACTCGCCCTTTGGAAAGAAGCCTGCACGTTGTGCCTTTCAGCTCTAGGGCAATGTAGCACACCAGGAGCAGAAGTCCTACTTCAGCCAGATCAGGCCTGCAAAGAAACTGCGTTTCACAGGCCTTTGGAAGAGATGTTCCGGGTAGGCTGTAAGAGCACTGGGCAGAGATAGCTGTTTCTTAGCTTCCCAACGAGCTGGAGGCAAGATGCTGTGGGGCAAACTCGCCCTTTGGAAAGAAGCCTGCACGTTGCGCCTTTCAGCTCTAGGGCAATGTAGCACACCCAGAGCAGAAGTCCTACTTCAGCCAGATCAGGCCTGCAAACACACTGCGTTTCACAGGCCTTTGGAAGAGATGTTCCCTGTAGGCTGTAAGAGCACTGAGCAGAGCGAGTTGTTTCTTAGCTTCCCAAAGAGCTGGAAGCAAGATGCTGTGGGGCCCAACTCGCCCTTTGGAAAGAAGCCTGCACGTTGTGCCTTTCAGCTGTAGGGCAATGTAGCACACCCAGAACAGAAGTCCTACTTCAGCCAGATCAGGCCTGCAAAGACACTGCGTTTCACAGGCCTTTGGAAGAGATGTTCCCGGTAGGCTGTAAGAGCACTGTGCAGAGCGAGTTCTTTCTTAGCTTCCCAAAGAGCTGGAAGCAAGATGCTGTGGGGCCCAACTCGCCCTTTGGAAAGAAGCCTGCACGTTGTGCCTTTCAGCTCTAGGGCAATGTAGCACACCTAGAGCAGAAGTCCTACTTCAGCCAGATCAGGCCTGCAAAGAAACTGCGTTTCACAGGCCTTTGGAAGAGATGTTCCCGGTAGGCTTTAAGAGGACTGTGCAGAGCGAGTTGTTTCTTAGCTTCCCAAAGAGCTGGAAGCAAGATGCTGTGGGGCCCAACTCACCCTTTGGAAAGAAGCCTGCACGTTGTGCCTTTCAGCTCTAGGGCAATGTAGCACACCCAGAGCAGAAGTCCTACTTCAGCCAGATCAGGCCTGCAAAGACACTGCGTTTCAGAGGCCTTTGGAAGAGATGTTCCCGGTAGGCTGTAAGAGCACTGGGCAGAGAGAGCTGTTTCTTAGCTTCCCAACGAGCTGGAAGCAAGATGCTGTGGGGCAAACTCGCCCTTTGGAAAGAAGCCTGCACGTTGTGCCTTTCAGCTCTAGGGCAATGTAGCACACACAGAGCAGAAGTCCTACTTCAGCCAGATCAGGCCTGCAAAGAAACTGCGTTTCACAGGCCTTTGGAAGAGATGTTCCCGGTAGGCTTTAAGAGCACTGTGCAGAGCGAGTTGTTTCTTAGCTTCCCAAAGAGCTGGAAGCAAGATGCTGTGGGGCCCAACTCGCCCTTTGGAAAGAAGCCTGCACGTTGTGCCTTTCAGCTCTAGGGCAATGTAGCACACCCAGAGCAGAAGTCCTACTTCAGCCAGATCAGGCCTGCAAAGACACTGCTTTTCACAGGCCTTTGGAAGAGATGTTCCCGGTAGGCTGTAAGAGCACTGTGCAGAGCGAGTTGTTTCTTAGCTTCCCAAAGAGCTGGAAGCAAGATGCTGTGGTGCCCAACTCGCCCTTTGGAAAGGAGCCTGCACGTTGTGCCTTTCAGCTCTGGGGCAATGTAGCACACCCAGAGCAGAAGTCCTACTTCAGCCAGATCAGGCGTGCAAAGACACTGCGTTTCAAGGGCCTTTGGAAGAGATGTTCCCGGTAGGCTGTAAGAGCACTGTGCATAGCGAGTTGTTTCTTAGCTTCCCAAAGAGCTGGAAGCAAGATGCTGTGGGGCCCAACTCGCCCTTTGGAAAGAAGCCTGCACGTTGTGCCTTTCAGCTGTAGGGCAAAGTAGCACACCCAGAGCAGAAGTCCTACTTCACTCAGATCAGGCCTTCAAAGACACTGCGTTTCACAGGCCTTTGGAAGAGATGTTCCCGGTAGGCTGTAAGAGCACTGTGCAGAGCGAGTTGTTTCTTAGCTTCCCAAAGAGCTGGAAGCAAGATGCTGTGGGGCCCAACTCGCCCTTTGGAAAGAAGCCTGCACGCTGTGCCTTTCAGCTCTAGGGCAATGTAGCACACCCAGAGCAGAAGTCCTACTTCAGCCAGATCAGGCCTGCAAAGACACTGCGTTTCACATGCCTTTGGAAGAGATGTTTCCGGTAGGTTGTAAGAGCACTGTGCAGAGCGAGTTCTTTCTTAGCTTCCCAAAGAGCTGGAAGCAAGATGCTGTGGGGCCCAACTCGCCTCTTGGAAAGAAGCCTGCGCGTTGTGCCTTTCAGCTCTAGGGCAATGTAGCACACCCAGAGCAGAAGTCCTACTTCAGCCAGATCAGGCCTGCAAAGAAACTGCGTTTCACAGGCCTTTGGAAGAGATGTTCCCGGTACGCTGTAAGAGCACTGTGCAGAGCGAGTTGTTTCTTAGCTTCCCAAAGACCTGGAAGCAAGATGCTGTGGGGCCCAACTCGCCCTTTGGAAAGAAGCCTGCACATTGTGCCTTTCAGCTCTAGGGCAAAGTAGCACACCCAGAGCAGAAGTCCTACTTCAGCCAGATCAGGCCTGCAAAGAAACTGCGTTTCACAGGCCTTTGGAAGAGATGTTCCCGGTAGGCTGTAAGAGCACTGTGCAGAGCGAGTTGTTTCTTAGCTTCCCAAAGAGCTGGAAGCAAGATGCTGTGGGGCCCAACTCGCCATTAGGAAAGAAGCCTGCACGCTGTGCCTTTCAGCTCTAGGGCAATGTAGCACACCCAGAGCAGAAGTCCTACTTCAGCCAGATCAGGCCTGCAAAGAAACTGCGTTTCACAGGCCTTTGGAAGAGATGTTCCCTGTAGGCTGTAAGAGCACTGTGCAGAGTGAGTTGTTTCTTAGCTTCCCAAAGAGCTGGAAGCAAGATGCTGTGGGGCCCAACTCGCCCTTTGGAAAGAAGCCTGCACGTTGTGTCTTTCAGCTCTACGGCAAAGTATCACACCAAGAGCAAAAGTCCTACTTCAGCCAGATCAGGCCTGCAAAGAAACTGCGTTTCACAGGCCTTTGGAAGAGATGTTCCCGGTAGGCTGTAAGAGCACTGTGCAGAGCAAGTTGTTTCTTAGCTTCCCAAAGAGCTGGAAGCAAGATGCTGTGGGGCCCAACTCGCCCTTTGGAAAGAAGCCTGCACGTTGTGCCTTTCAGCTCTAGGGCAATGTAGCACACCCAGAGCAGAAGTCCTACTTCAGCCAGATCAGGCCTGCAAAGACACTGCGTTTCACAGGCCTTTGGAAGAGATGTTCCCGGTAGGCTGTAAGAGCACTGTGCAGAGCGAGTTGTTTCTTAGCTTCCCAAAGAGCTGGAAGCAAGATGCTGTGGGGCCCAACTCGCCCTTTGGAAAGAAGCCTGCACGTTGTGGCTTTCAGCTGTAGGGCAATGTAGACCACCTAGAGCAGAAGTCCTACCTCAGCCAGATCAGGCCTGCAAAGACACTGCGTTTCACAGGCCTTTGGAAGAGATGTTCCCGGTAGGTTGTAAGAGCACTGTGCAGAGCGAGTTGTTTCTTAGCTTCCCAAAGAGCTGGAAGCAAGATGCTGTGGGGCCCAACTCGCCCTTTGGAAAGAAGCCTGCACGTTGTGCCTTTCAGCTCTAGGGCAAAGTAGCACACCAGGAGCGGAAGTCCTACTTCAGCCAGATCAGGCCTGCAAAGAAACTGCGTTTCACAGGCCTTTGGAAGAGATGTTCCGGGTAGGCTGTAAGAGCACTGGGCAGAGATAGCTGTGTCTTAGCTTCCCAACGAGCTGGAGGCAAGATGCTGTGGGGCAAACTCGCCTTTTGGAAAGAAGCCTGCACGTTGCGCCTTTCAGCTCTAGGGCAATGTAGCACACCCAGAGCAGAAGTCCTACTTCAGCCAGATCAGGCCTGCAAACACACTGCGTTTCACAGGCCTTTGGAAGAGATGTTCCCTGTAGGCTGTAAGAGCACTGAGCAGAGCGAGTTGTTTCTTAGCTTCCCAAAGAGCTGGAAGCAAGATGCTGTGGGGCCCAACTCGCCCTTTGGAAAGAAGCCTGCACGTTGTGCCTTTCAGCTGTAGGGCAATGTAGCACACCCAGAGCAGAAGTCCTACTTCAGCCAGATCAGGCCTGCAAAGACACTGCGTTTCACAGGCCTTTGGAAGAGATGTTCCCGGTAGGCTGTAAGAGCAGTGTGCAGAGCGAGTTGTTTCTTAGCTTCCCAAAGACCTGGAAGCAAGATGCTGTGGGGCCCAACTCGCCCTTTGGAAAGAAGCCTGCACGTTGTGCCTTTCAGATCTAGGGCAAAATAGCAAACCAGAGCAGAAGTCCTACTTTAGCCAGATGAGGCCTGCAAAGCAACTGCGTTTCACAGGCCATTGGAAGAGATGTTCCGGGTAGGCTGTAACAGCACTGTGCAGAGCGAGTTGTTTCTTAGCTTCCCAAAGCTGGAAGAAAGATGCTGTGGGGCCCAACTCACCCTTTGGAAAGAAGCCTGCACGTTGTGCCTTTGACCTGTAGGGCAATGTAGCATACCCAGAGCAGAAGTCCTACTTCAGCCAGATCAGGCCTGCAAAGACACTGCGTTTCAGAGGCCTTTGGAAGAGATGTTCCCGGTAGGCTGTAAGAGCACTGGGCAGAGACAGCTGTTTCTTAGTTTCCCAAGGAGCTGGAAGCAAGATGCTGTGGGGCAAACTCGCCCTTTGGAAAGAAGCCTGCACGTTGTGCCTTTCAGCTCTAGGGCAATGTAGCACACCCAGAGCAGAAGTACTACTTCAGCCAGATCAGGCCTGCAAAGAAACTGCGTTTCACAGGCCTTTGGAAGAGATGTTCCCGGTAGGCTTTAAGAGCACTGTGCAGAGCGAGTTGTTTCTTAGCTTCCCAAAGAGCTGGAAGCAAGATGCTGTGGGGCCCAACTCGCCCTTTGGAAAGAAGCCTGCACGTTGTGCCTTTCAGCTCTAGGGCAATGTAGCACACCCAGAGCAGAAGTCCTACTTCAGCCAGATCAGGCCTGCAAAGACACTGCGTTTCAGAGGCCTTTGGAAGAGATGTTCCCGGTAGGCTGTAAGAGCACTGGGCAGAGAGAGCTGTTTCTTAGCTTCCCAACGAGCTGGAAGCAAGATGCTGTGGGGCAAACTCGCCCTTTGGAAAGAAGCCTGCACGTTGTGCCTTTCAGCTCTAGGGCAATGTAGCACACACAGAGCAGAAGTCCTACTTCAGCCAGATCAGGCCTGCAAAGAAACTGCGTTTCACAGGGCTTTGGAAGAGATGTTCCCGGTAGGCTTTAAGAGCACTGTGCAGAGCGAGTTGTTTCTTAGCTTCACAAAGAGCTGGAAGGAAGATGCTGTGGGACCCATCTCACCCTTTGGAAGGAAGCCTGCACGTTGTGCCTTTCAGCTGTAGGGCAATGTAGCACACCCAGAGCAGAAGTCCTACTTCAGCCAGATCAGGCCTGCAAAGACACTGCTTTTCACAGGCCTTTGGAAGAGATGTTCCCGGTAGGCTGTAAGAGCACTGTGCAGAGCGAGTTGTTTCTTAGCTTCCCAAAGAGCTGGAAGCAAGATGCTGTGGGGCCCAACTCGCCCTTTGGAAAGAAGCCTGCACGTTGTGCCTTTCAGCTCTAGGGCAATTTAGCACACCTAGAGCAGAAGTCCTACCTCAGCCAGATCAGGCCTGCAAAGAAACTGCGTTTCACAGGCCTTTGGAAGAGATGTTCCCGGTAGGTTGTAAGAGCACTGTGCAGAGCGAGTTGTTTCTTAGCTTCCCAAAGAGCTGGAAGCAAGATGCTGTGGGGCCCAACTCGCCCTTTGGAAAGAAGCCTGCACGTTGTGCCTTTCAGCTCTAGGGCAAAGTAGCACACCCAGAGCAGAAGTCCTACTTCAGCCAGATCAGGCGTGCAAAGACACTGCGTTTCAAGGGCCTTTGGAAGAGATGTTCCCGGTAGGCTGTAAGAGCACTGTGCATAGCGAGTTGTTTCTTAGCTTCCCAAAGAGCTGGAAGCAAGATGCTGTGGGGCCCAACTCGCCCTTTGGAAAGAAGCCTGCACGTTGTGACTTTCAGCTCTAGGGCAAAGTAGCACACCCAGAGCAGAAGTCCTACTTCAGTCAGATCAGGCCTGCAAAGACACTGCGTTTCACAGGCCTTTGGAAGAGATGTTCCCGGTAGGCTGTAAGAGCACTGTGCAGAGCGAGTTGTTTCTTAGCTTCCCAAAGAGCTGGAAGCATGATGCTGTCGGGCCCAACTCGCCCTTTGGAAAGAAGCGTGCACGTTGTGCCTTTCAGCTCTAGGGCAATGTAGCACACCCAGAGCAGAAGTCCTACTTCAGCCAGATCAGGCCTGCAAAGACACTGCGTTTCACAGGCCTTTGGAAGAGATGTTCCCGGTAGGCTGTAAGAGCACTGTGCAGAGCGAGTTGTTTCTTAGCTTCCCAAAGAGCTGGAAGCAAGATGCTGTGGGGCCCAACTCGCCCTTTGGAAAGAAGCCTGCACGTTGTGCCTTTCAGCTCTAGGGCAATGTAGCACACCTAGAGCAGAAGTCCTACTTCAGCCAGATCAGGCCTGCAAAGAAACTGCGTTTCACAGGCCTTTGGAAGAGATGTTCCCGGTAGGTTGTAAGAGCACTGTGCAGAGCGAGTTGTTTCTTAGCTTCCCAAAGAGCTGGAAGCAAGATGCTGTGGGGCCCAACTCGCCCTTTGGAAAGAAGCCTGCACGTTGTGCCTTTCAGCTCTAGGGCAATGTAGCACACCCAGAGCAGAAGTCCTACTTCAGCCAGATCAGGCGTGCAAAGACACTGCGTTTCACAGGCCTTTGGAAGAGATGTTCCCGGTAGGCTGTAAGAGCACTGTGCAGAGCGAGTTGTTTCTTAGCTTCCCAAAGAGCTGGAAGCAAGATCCTGTGGGGCCCAACTCGCCCTTTGGAAAGAAGCCTGCACGTTGTGCCTTTCAGCTCTAGGGCAAAGTAGCACACCCAGAGCAGAAGTCCTACTTCAGTCAGATCAGGCCTGCAAAGACACTGCGTTTCACAGGCCTTTGGAAGAGATGTTCCCGGTAGGCTGTAAGAGCACTGTGCAGAGCGAGTTGTTTGTTAGCTTCCCAAAGAGCTGGAAGCAAGATGCTGTCGGGCCCAACTCGCCCTTTGGAAAGAAGCCTGCACGCTGTGCCTTTCAGCTCTAGGGCAATGTAGCACACCCAGAGCAGAAGTCCTACTTCAGCCAGATCAGGCCTGCAAAGACACTGCGTTTCACAGGCCTTTGGAAGAGATGTTCCCGGTAGGTTGTAAGAGCACTGTGCAGAGCGAGTTGTTTCTTAGCTTCCCAAAGAGCTGGAAGCAAGATGCTGTGGGGCCCAACTCGCCTCTTGGAAAGAAGCCTGCACGTTGTGCCTTTCAGCTCTAGGGCAATGTAGCACACCCAGAGCAGAAGTCCTACTTCAGCCAGATCAGGCCTGCAAAGACACTGCTTTTCACAGGCCTTTGGAAGAGATGTTCCCGGTAGGCTGTAAGAGCACTGTGCAGAGCGAGTTGTTTCTTAGCTTCCCAAAGAGCTGGAAACAAGATGCTGTGGGGCCCAACTCGCCCTTTGGAAAGAAGCCTGCACGTTGTGCCTTTCAGCTCTAGGGCAATGTAGCACACCAGGAGCGGAAGTCCTACTTCAGCCAGATCAGGCCTGCAAAGAAACTGCGTTTCACAGGCCTTTGGAAGAGATGTTCCCGGTAGGCTGTAACAGCACTGTGCAGAGCGAGTTGTTTCTTAGCTTCCCAAAGAGCTGGAAGCAAGATGCTGTGGGGCCCAACTCACCCTTTGGAAAGAAGCCTGCACGTTGTGCCTTTGAGCTGTAGGGCAATGTAGCATACCCAGAGCAGAAGTCCTACTTCAGCCAGATCAGGCCTGCAAAGACACTGCGTTTCAGAGGCCTTTGGAAGAGATGTTCCCGGTAGGCTGTAAGAGCACTGGGCAGAGACAGTTGTTTCTTAGCTTCCCAACGAGCTGGAAGCAAGATGCTGTGGGGCAAACTCGCCCTTTGGAAAGAAGCCTGCACGTTGTGCCTTTCAGCTCTAGGGCAATGTAGCACACCTAGAGCAGAAGTCCTACTTCAGCCAGATCAGGCCTGCAAAGAAACTGCGTTTCACAGGCCTTTGGAAGAGATGTTCCCGGTAGGCTGTAAGAGCACTGTGCAGAGCGAGTTGTTTCTTAGCTTCCCAAAGAGCTGGAAGCAAGATGCTGTGGGGCCCAACTCGCCCTTTGGAAAGAAGCCTGCACGTTGTGCCTTTCAGCTCTAGGGCAATGTAGCACACCCAGAGCAGAAGTCCTACTTCAGCCAGATCAGGCCTGCAAAGACACTGCGTTTCACAGGCCTTTGGAAGAGATGTTCCCGGTAGGCTGTAAGAGCACTGTGCATAGCGAGTTGTTTCTTAGCTTCCCAAAGAGCTGGAAGCAAGATCCTGTGGGGCCCAACTCGCCCTTTGGAAAGAAGCCTGCACGTTGTGCCTTTCAGCTCTAGGGCAAAGTAGCACACCCAGAGCAGAAGTCCTACTTCAGTCAGATCAGGCCTGCAAAGAAACTGCGTTTCACAGGCCTTTGGAAGAGATGTTCCCGGTAGGCTGTAAGAGCACTGTGCAGAGCGAGTTGTTTCTTAGCTTCCCAAAGAGCTGGAAGCAAGATGCTGTCGGGCCCAACTCGCCCTTTGGAAAGAAGCCTGCACGTTGTGCCTTTCAGCTCTAGGGCAATGTAGCACACCCAGAGCAGAAGTCCTACTTCAGCCAGATCAGGCCTGCAAAGAAACTGCGTTTCACAGGCCTTTGGAAGAGATGTTCCCGGTAGGCTGTAAGAGCACTGTGCAGAGCGAGTTGTTTCTTAGCTTCCCAAAGAGCTGGAAGCAAGATGCTGTGGGGCCCAACTCGCCTCTTGGAAAGAAGCCTGCACGTTGTGCCTTTCAGCTCTAGGGCAATGTAGCACACCCAGAGCAGAAGTCCTACTTCAGCCAGATCAGGCCTGCAAAGAAACTGCGTTTCACAGGCCTTTGGAAGAGATGTTCCCGGTAGGCTGTAAGAGCACTGTGCAGAGCGAGTTGTTTCTTAGCTTCCCAAAGAGCTGGAAGCAAGATGCTGTGGGGCCCAACTCGCCCTTTGGAAAGAAGCCTGCACGTTGTGCCTTTCAGCTCTAGGGCAAAGTAGCACACCCAGAGCAGAAGTCCTACTTCAGCCAGATCAGGCCTGCAAAGAAACTGCGTTTCACAGGCCTTTGGAAGAGATGTTCCCGTTAGGCTGTAAGAGCACTGTGCAGAGCGAGTTGTTTCTTAGCTTCCCAAAGAGCTGGAAGCAAGATGCTGTGGGGCCCAACTCGCCATTTGGAAAGAAGCCTGCACGTTGTGCCTTTCAGCTCTAGGGCAATGTAGCACACCCAGAGCAGAAGTCCTACTTCAGCCAGATCAGGCCTGCAAAGAAACTGCGTTTCACAGGCCTTTGGAAGAGATGTTCCCGGTAGGCTGTAAGAGCACTGTGCAGAGTGAGTTGTTTCTTAGCTTCCCAAAGAGCTGGAAGCAAGATGCTGTGGGGCCCAACTCGCCCTTTGGAAAGAAGCCTGCACGTTGTGCCTTTCAGCTCTAGGGCAATGTAGCACACCCAGAGCAGAAGTCCTACTTCAGCCAGATCAGGCCTGCAAAGACACTGCTTTTCACAGGCCTTTGGAAGAGATGTTCCCGGTAGGCTGTAAGAGCACTGTGCAGAGCGAGTTGTTTCTTAGCTTCCCAAGGAGCTGGAAGCAAGATGCTGTGGGGCCCAACTCGCCCTTTGGAAAGAAGCCTGCACGTTGTGCCTTTCAGCTCTAGGGCAATGTAGAACACCTAGAGCAGAAGTCCTACTTCAGCCAGATCAGGCCTGCAAAGAAACTGCGTTTCACAGGCCTTTGGAAAAGATGTTCCCGGTAGGCTGTAAGAGCACTGTGCAGAGCGAGTTGTTTCTTAGCTTCCCAAAGAGCTGGAAGCAAGATGCTGTGGGGCCCAACTCGCCCTTTGGAAAGAAGCCTGCACGTTGTGCCTTTCAGCTCTAGGGCAATGTAGCACACCAGGAGCAGAAGTCCTGCTTCAGCCAGATCAGGCCTGCAAAGAAACTGCGTTTCACAGGCCTTTGGAAGAGATGTTCCCGGTAGGCTGTAAGAGCACTGTGCAGAGCTAGTTGTTTCTTAGCTTCCCAAAGAGCTGGAAGCAAGATGCTGTGGGGCCCAACTCGCCCTTTGGAAAGAAGCCTGCACGTTGTGCCTTTCAGCTCTAGGGCAATGTAGCACACCCAGAGCAGAAGTCCTACTTCAGCCAGATCAGGCCTGCAAAGAAACTGCGTTTCACAGGCCTTTGGAAGAGATGTTCCCTGTAGGCTGTAAGAGCACTGTGCAGAGCGAGTTGTTTCTTAGCTTCCCAAAGAGCTGGAAGCAAGATGCTGTGGGGCCCAACTCGCCCTTTGGAAAGAAGCCTGCACGTTGTGCCTTTCAGCTCTAGGGCAATGTAGCACACCCAGAGCAGAAGTCCTACTTCAGCCAGATCAGGCCTGCAAAGAAACTGCGTTTCACAGGCCTTTGGAAGAGATGTTCCCGGTAGGCTGTAAGAGCACTGTGCAGAGCGAGTTGTTTCTTAGCTTCCCAAAGAGCTGGAAGCAAGATGCTGTGGGGCCCAACTCGCCCTTTGGAAAGAAGCCTGCACGTTGTGCCTTTCAGCTCTAGGGCAATGTAGCACACCCAGAGCAGAAGTCCTACTTCAGCCAGATCAGGCCTGCAAAGAAACTGCGTTTCACAGGCCTTTGGAAGAGATGTTCCCGGTAGGCTGTAAGAGCACTGTGCAGAGCGAGTTGTTTCTTAGCTTCCCAAAGAGCTGGAAGCAAGATGCTGTGGGGCCCAACTCGCCCTTTGGAAAGAAGCCTGCACGTTGTGACTTTCAGCTCTAGGGCAAAGTAGCACACCCAGAGCAGAAGTCCTACTTCAGCCAGATCAGGCCTGCAAAGACACTGCGTTTCACAGGCCTTTGGAAGAGATGTTCCCGGTAGGCTGTAAGAGCACTGTGCAGAGCGAGTTGTTTCTTAGCTTCCCAAAGAGCTGGAAGCAAGATGCTGTCGGGCCCAACTCGCCCTTTGGAAAGAAGCCTGCACGTTGTGCCTTTCAGCTCTAGGGCAATGTAGCACACCCAGAGCAGAAGTCCTACTTCAGCCAGATCAGGCCTGCAAAGAAACTGCGTTTCACAGGCCTTTGGAAGAGATGTTCCCGGTAGGCTGTAAGAGCACTGTGCAGAGCGAGTTGTTTCTTAGCTTCCCAAAGAGCTGGAAGCAAGATGCTGTGGGGCCCAACTCGCCCTTTGGAAAGAAGCCTGCACGTTGTGCCTTTCAGCTCTAGGGCAAAGTAGCACACCCAGAGCAGAAGTCCTACCTCAGCCAGATCAGGCCTGCAAAGAAACTGCGTTTCACAGGCCTTTGGAAGAGATGTTCCCGGTAGGCTGTAAGAGCACTGTGCAGAGCGAGTTGTTTCTTAGCTTCCCAAAGAGCTGGAAGCAAGATGCTGTGGGGCCCAACTCGCCCTTTGGAAAGAAGCCTGCACGTTGCGCCTTTCAGCTCTAGGGCAAAGTAGCACACCCAGAGCAGAAGTCCTACTTCAGCCAGATCAGGCCTGCAAAGACACTGCGTTTCACAGGCCTTTGGAAGAGATGTTCCCGGTAGGCTGTAAGAGCACTGTGCAGAGCGAGTTGTTTCTTAGCTTCCCAAAGAGCTGGAAGCAAGATCCTGTGGGGCCCAACTCGCCCTTTGGAAAGAAGCCTGCACGTTGTGCCTTTCAGCTCTAGGGCAAAGTAGCACACCCAGAGCAGAAGTCCTACTTCAGCCAGATCAGGCCTGCAAAGACACTGCGTTTCACAGGCCTTTGGAAGAGATGTTCCCGGTAGGCTGTAAGAGCACTGTGCAGAGCGAGTTGTTTGTTAGCTTCCCAAAGAGCTGGAAGCAAGATGCTGTGGGGCCCAACTCGCCCTTTGGAAAGAAGCCTGCACGTTGTGCCTTTCAGCTCTAGGGCAATGTAGCACACCCAGAGCAGAAGTCCTACTTCAGCCAGATCAGGCCTGCAAAGACACTGCGTTTCACAGGCCTTTGGAAGAGATGTTCCCGGTAGGCTGTAAGAGCACTGTGCAGAGCGAGTTGTTTCTTAGCTTCCCAAAGAGCTGGAAGCAAGATGCTGTGGGGCCCAACTCGCCTCTTGGAAAGAAGCCTGCACGTTGTGCCTTTCAGCTCTAGGGCAATGTAGCACACCCAGAGCAGAAGTCCTACTTCAGCCAGATCAGGCCTGCAAAGACACTGCTTTTCACAGGCCTTTGGAAGAGATGTTCCCGGTAGGCTGTAAGAGCACTGTGCAGAGCGAGTTGTTTCTTAGCTTCCCAAAGAGCTGGAAACAAGATGCTGTGGGGCCCAACTCGCCCTTTGGAAAGAAGCCTGCACGTTGTGCCTTTCAGCTCTAGGGCAATGTAGCACACCAGGAGCGGAAGTCCTACTTCAGCCAGATCAGGCCTGCAAAGAAACTGCGTTTCACAGGCCTTTGGAAGCGATGTTCCCGGTAGGCTGTAAGAGCACTGTGCAGAGCGAGTTGTTTCTTAGCTTCCCAAAGAGCTGGAAGCAAGATGCTGTGGGGCCCAACTCGCCCTTTGGAAAGAAGCCTGCACGTTGTGCCTTTGAGCTGTAGGGCAATGTAGCATACCCAGAGCAGAAGTCCTACTTCAGCCAGATCAGGCCTGCAAAGAAACTGCGTTTCAGAGGCCTTTGGAAGAGATGTTCCCGGTAGGCTGTAAGAGCACTGGGCAGAGCGAGTTGTTTCTTAGCTTCCCAAAGAGCTGGAAGCAAGATGCTGTGGGGCAAACTCGCCCTTTGGAAAGAAGCCTGCACGTTGTGCCTTTCAGCTCTAGGGCAATGTAGCACACACAGAGCAGAAGTCCTACTTCAGCCAGATCAGGCCTGCAAAGAAACTGCGTTTCACAGGCCTTTGGAAGAGATGTTCCCGGTAGGCTTTAAGAGCACTGTGCAGAGCGAGTTGTTTCTTAGCTTCCCAAAGAGCTGGAAGCAAGATGCTGTGGGGCCCAACTCGCCCTTTGGAAAGAAGCCTGCACGTTGTGCCTTTCAGCTCTAGGGCAATGTAGCACACCCAGAGCAGAAGTCCTACTTCAGCCAGATCAGGCCTGCAAAGACACTGCTTTTCACAGGCCTTTGGAAGAGATGTTCCCGGTAGGCTGTAACAGCACTGTGAAGAGCGAGTTGTTTCTTAGCTTCCCAAAGAGCTGGAAGCAAGATGCTGTGGGGCCCAACTCGCCCATTGGAAAGAAGCCTGCACGTTGTGCCTTTCAGCTCTAGGGCAATGTAGCACACCTAGAGCAGAAGTCCTACTTCAGCCAGATCAGGCCTGCAAAGAAACTGCGTTTCACAGGCCTTTGGAAGAGATGTTCCCGGTAGGTTGTAAGAGCACTGTGCAGAGCGAGTTGTTTCTTAGCTTCCCAAAGAGCTGGAAGCAAGATGCTGTGGGGCCCAACTCGCCCTTTGGAAAGAAGCCTGCACGTTGTGCCTTTCAGCTCTAGGGCAATGTAGCACACCCAGAGCAGAAGTCCTACTTCAGCCAGATCAGGCCTGCAAAGACACTGCGTTTCACAGGCCTTTGGAAGACATGTTCCCGGTAGGCTGTAAGAGCACTGTGCATAGCGAGTTGTTTCTTAGCTTCCCAAAGAGCTGGAAGCAAGATCCTGTGGGGCCCAACTCGCCCTTTGGAAAGAAGCCTGCACGTTGTGCCTTTCAGCTCTAGGGCAAAGTAGCACACCCAGAGCAGAAGTCCTACTTCAGCCAGATCAGGCCTGCAAAGACACTGCGTTTCACAGGCCTTTGGAAGAGATGTTCCCGGTAGGCTGTAAGAGCACTGTGCAGAGCGAGTTGTTTGTTAGCTTCCCAAAGAGCTGGAAGCAAGATGCTGTCGGGCCCAACTCGCCCTTTGGAAAGAAGCCTGCACGTTGTGCCTTTCAGCTCTAGGGCAATGTAGCACACCCAGAGCAGAAGTCCTACTTCAGCCAGATCAGGCCTGCAAAGAAACTGCGTTTCACAGGCCTTTGGAAGAGATGTTCCCGGTAGGCTGTAAGAGCACTGTGCAGAGCGAGTTGTTTCTTAGCTTCCCAAAGAGCTGGAAGCAAGATGCTGTGGGGCCCAACTCGCCTCTTGGAAAGAAGCCTGCACGTTGTGCCTTTCAGCTCTAGGGCAAAGTAGCACACCCAGAGCAGAAGTCCTACTTCAGCCAGATCAGGCCTGCAAAGAAACTGCGTTTCACAGGCCTTTGGAAGAGATGTTCCCGGTAGGCTGTAAGAGCACTGTGCAGAGCGAGTTGTTTCTTAGCTTCCCAAAGAGCTGGAAGCAAGATGCTGTGGGGCCCAACTCGCCCTTTGGAAAGAAGCCTGCACGTTGTGCCTTTCAGCTCTAGGGCAAAGTAGCACACCCAGAGCAGAAGTCCTACTTCAGCCAGATCAGGCCTGCAAAGAAACTGCGTTTCACAGGCCTTTGGAAGAGATGTTCCCGTTAGGCTGTAAGAGCACTGTGCAGAGCGAGTTGTTTCTTAGCTTCCCAAAGAGCTGGAAGCAAGATGCTGTGGGGCCCAACTCGCCATTTGGAAAGAAGCCTGCACGTTGTGCCTTTCAGCTCTAGGGCAATGTAGCACACCCAGAGCAGAAGTCCTACTTCAGCCAGATCAGGCCTGCAAAGAAACTGCGTTTCACAGGCCTTTGGAAGAGATGTTCCCGGTAGGCTGTAAGAGCACTGTGCAGAGCGAGTTGTTTCTTAGCTTCCCAAAGAGCTGGAAGCAAGATGCTGTGGGGCCCAACTCGCCCTTTGGAAAGAAGCCTGCACGTTGTGCCTTTCAGCTCTAGGGCAATGTAGCACACCCAGAGCAGAAGTCCTACTTCAGCCAGATCAGGCCTGCAAAGAAACTGCGTTTCACAGGCCTTTGGAAGAGATGTTCCCGGTAGGCTGTAAGAGCACTGTGCAGAGCGAGTTGTTTCTTAGCTTCCCAAAGAGCTGGAAGCAAGATGCTGTGGGGCCCAACTCGCCCTTTGGAAAGAAGCCTGCACGTTGTGCCTTTCAGCTGTAGGGCAATGTAGAACACCCAGAGCAGAAGTCCTACTTCAGCCAGATCAGGCCTGCAAAGAAACTGCGTTTCACAGGCCTTTGGAAGAGATGTTCCCGGTAGGCTGTAAGAGCACTGTGCAGAGCGAGTTGTTTCTTAGCTTCCCAAAGAGCTGGAAGCAAGATGCTGTGGGGCCCAACTCGCCCTTTGGAAAGAAGCCTGCACGTTGTGCCTTTCAGCTCTAGGGCAATGTAGCACACCAGGAGCAGAAGTCCTGCTTCAGCCAGATCAGGCCTGCAAAGAAACTGCGTTTCACAGGCCTTTGGAAGAGATGTTCCGGGTAGGCTGTAAGAGCACTGGGCAGAGATAGCTGTTTCTTAGCTTCCCAACGAGCTGGAGGCAAGATGCTGTGGGGCAAACTCGCCCTTTGGAAAGAAGCCTGCACGTTGCGCCTTTCAGCTCTAGGGCAATGTAGCACACCCAGAGCAGAAGTCCTACTTCAGCCAGATCAGGCCTGCAAAGACACTGCGTTTCACAGGCCTTTGGAAGAGATGTTCCCTGTAGGCTGTAAGAGCACTGTGCAGAGCGAGTTGTTTCTTAGCTTCCCAAAGAGCTGGAAGCAAGATGCTGTGGGGCCCAACTCGCCCTTTGGAAAGAAGCCTGCACGTTGTGCCTTTCAGCTGTAGGGCAATGTAGCACACCCAGAGCAGAAGTCCTACTTCAGCCAGATCAGGCCTGCAAAGACACTGCGTTTCACAGGCCTTTGGAAGAGATGTTCCCGGTAGGCTGTAAGAGCAGTGTGCAGAGCGAGTTGTTTCTTAGCTTCCCAAAGAGCTGGAAGCAAGATGCTGTGGGGCCCAACTCGCCCTTTGGAAAGAAGCCTGCACGTTGTGCCTTTCAGATCTAGGGCAAAATAGCAAACCAGAGCAGAAGTCCTACTTTAGCCAGATGAGGCCTGCAAAGAAACTGCGTTTCACAGGCCATTGGAAGAGATGTTCCGGGTAGGCTGTAACAGCACTGTGCAGAGCGAGTTGTTTCTTAGCTTCCCAAAGCTGGAAGCAAGATGCTGTGGGGCCCAACTCACCCTTTGGAAAGAAGCCTGCACGTTGTGCCTTTGACCTGTAGGGCAATGTAGCATACCCAGAGCAGAAGTCCTACTTCAGCCAGATCAGGCCTGCAAAGACACTGCGTTTCAGAGGCCTTTGGAAGAGATGTTCCCGGTAGGCTGTAAGAGCACTGGGCAGAGACAGCTGTTTCTTAGTTTCCCAAGGAGCTGGAAGCAAGATGCTGTGGGGCAAACTCGCCCTTTGGAAAGAAGCCTGCACGTTGTGCCTTTCAGCTCTAGGGCAATGTAGCACACACAGAGCAGAAGTCCTACTTCAGCCAGATCAGGCCTGCAAAGAAACTGCGTTTCACAGGCCTTTGGAAGAGATGTTCCCGGTAGGCTTTAAGAGCACTGTGCAGAGCGAGTTGTTTCTTAGCTTCCCAAAGAGCTGGAAGCAAGATGCTGTGGGGCCCAACACGCCCTTTGGAAAGAAGCCTGCACGTTGTGCCTTTCAGCTCTAGGGCAATGTAGCACACCCAGAGCAGAAGTCCTACTTCAGCCAGATCAGGCCTGCAAAGACACTGCTTATCACAGGCCTTTGGAAGAGATGTTCCCGGTAGGCTGTAAGAGCACTGTGCAGAGCGAGTTGTTTCTTAGATTCCCAAAGAGCTGGAAGCAAGATGCTGTGGGGCCCAACTCGCCCTTTGGAAAGAAGCCTGCACGTTGTGCCTTTCAGCTCTAGGGCAATTTAGCACACCTAGAGCAGAAGTCCTACCTCAGCCAGATCAGGCCTGCAAAGAAACTGCGTTTCACAGGCCTTTGGAAGAGATGTTCCCGGTAGGTTGTAAGAGCACTGTGCAGAGCGAGTTGTTTCTTAGCTTCCCAAAGAGCTGGAAGCAAGATGCTGTGGGGCCCAACTCGCCCTTTGGAAAGAAGCCTGCACGTTGTGCCTTTCAGCTCTAGAGCAATGTAGCACACCAGGAGCAGAAGTCCTACTTCAGCCAGATCAGGCCTGCAAAGAAACTGCGTTTCACAGGCCTTTGGAAGAGATGTTCCGGGTAGGCTGTAAGAGCACTGGGCAGAGATAGCTGTTTCTTAGCTTCCCAGCGAGCTGGAGGCAAGATGCTGCGGGGCAAACTCGCCCTTTGGAAAGAAGCCTGCACGTTGTGCCTTTCAGCTCTAGGGCAATGTAGCACACCCAGAGCAGAAGTCCTACTTCAGCCAGATCAGGCCTGCAAACACACTGCGTTTCACAGGCCTTTGGAAGAGATGTTCCCGGTAGGCTGTAAGAGCACTGTGCTGAGCGAGTTGTTTCTTAGCTTCCCAAAGAGCTGGAGGCAAGATTCTGTGGTGCCCAACTCGCCCTTTGGAAAGAAGCCCGCACGCTGTGCCTTTCAGCTCTAGGGCAATGTAGCACACCCAGAGCAGAAGTCCTACTTCCGCCAGATCCAGCCTGCAAAGAAACTGCGTTTCACAGGCCTTTGGAAGAGATGTTCCCGGTAGGCTGTAAGAGCAGTGTGCAGAGCGAGTTGTTTCTTACCTTCCCAAAGAGCTGGAAGCAAGATGCTGTGGGGCCCAACTCGCCCTTTGGAAAGAAGCCTGCACGTTGTGCCTTTCAGATCTAGGGCAAAATAGCAAACCAGAGCAGAAGTCCTACTTTATCCAGATCAGGCCTGCAAAGAAACTGCGTTTCACAGGCCATTGGAAGAGATGTTCCGTGTAGGCTGTAACAGCACTGTGCAGAGCGAGTTGTTTCTTCGCTTCCCAAAGCTGGAAGCAAGATGCTGTGGGGCCCAACTCACCCTTTTTAAAGAAGCCTGCACGTTGTGCCTTTCACCTGTAGGGCAATGTAGCACACCCAGAGCAGAAGTCCTACTTCAGCCAGATCAGGCCTGCAAAGACACTGCGTTTCAGAGGCCTTTGGAAGAGATGTTCCCGGTAGGCTGTAAGAGCACTGGGCAGAGAGAGCTGTTTCTTAGCTTCCCAACGAGCTGGAAGCAAGATGCTGTGGGGCCCAACTCGCCCTTTGGAAAGAAGCCTGCACGTTGTGCCTTTCAGCTCTAGGGCAAAGTAGCACACCCAGAGCAGAAGTGCTACTTCAGCCAGATCAGGCCTGCAAAGAAACTGCGTTTCACAGGCCTTTGGAAGAGTTGTTCCCGGTAGGCTTTAAGAGCACTGTGCAGAGCGAGTTGTTTCTTAGCTTCCCAAAGAGCTGGAAGCAAGATGCTGTGGGGCCCAACTCGCCCTTTGGAAAGAAGCCTGCACGTTGTGCCTTTCAGCTGTAGGGCAAAGTAGCACACCCAGAGCAGAAGTCCTACTTCAGCCAGATCAGGCCTGCAAAGAAACTGCGTTTCACAGGCCTTTGGAAGAGATGTTCCCGGTAGGCTGTAAGAGCACTGTGCAGAGCGAGTTGTTTCTTAGCTTCCCAAAGAGCTGGAAGCAAGATGCTGTGGGGCCCAACTCGCCCTTTGGAAAGAAGCCTGCACGTTGTGCCTTTCAGCTCTAGGGCAATGTAGCACACCCAGAGCAGAAGTCCTACTTCAGCCAGATCAGGCCTGCTAAGACACTGCGTTTCACAGGACTTTGGAAGAGATGTTCCCGGTAGGTTGTAAGAGCACTGTGCAGAGCGAGTTGTTTCTTAGCTTCCCAAAGAGCTGGAAGCAAGATGCTGTGGGGCCCAACTAGCCCTTTGGAAAGAAGCCTGAACATTGTGCCTTTCAGCTCTAGGGCAATGTAGCACACCCAGAGCAGAAGTCCTACTTCAGCCAGATCAGGCCTGCTAAGACACTGCGTTTCACAGGCCTTTGGAAGACATGTTCCCGGTAGGCTGTAAGAGCACTGGGCAGAGCGAGTTGTTTCTTAGCTTCCCAAAGAGCTGGAAGCAAGATGCTGTGGGGCTCAACTCGCCCTTTGGAAAGAAGCCTGCACGTTGTGCCTTTCAGCTCTAGGGCAATGTAGCACACCTAGAGCAGAAGTCCTACTTCAGCCAGAGCAGGCCTGCAAAGAAACTGCGTTTCACAGGCCTTTGGAAGAGATGTTCCCGGTAGGCTGTAAGAGCACTGTGCAGAGCGAGTTGTTTCTTAGCTTCCCAAAGAGCTGGAAGCAAGATGCTGTGGGGCCCAACTCGCCCTTTGGAAAGAAGCCTGCACGTTGTGCCTTTCAGCTCTAGGGCAATGTAGCACACCCAGAGCAGAAGTCCTACTTCAGCCAGATCAGGCCTGCAAAGACACTGCGTTTCAGAGGCCTTTGGAAGAGATGTTCCCGGTAGGCTGTAAGAGCACTGGGCACAGAGAGCTGTTTCTTAGCTTCCCAACGAGCTGGAAGCAAGATGCTGTGGGGCAAACTCGCCCTTTGGGAAGAAGCCTGCACGTTGTGCCTTTCAGCTCTAGGGCAATGTAGCACACCCAGAGCAGAAGTCCTACTTCAGCCAGATCAGGCCTGCAAACACACTGCGTTTCACAGGCCTTTGGAAGAGATGTTCCCGGTAGGCTGTAAGAGCACTGTGCAGAGCGAGTTGTTTCTTAGCTTCCCAAAGAGCTGGCGGCAAGATTCTGTGGTGCCCAACTCGCCCTTTGGAAAGAAGCCCGCACGCTGTGCCTTTCAGCTCTAGGGCAATGTAGCACACCCAGAGCAGAAGTCCTACTTCAGCCAGATCAGGCCTGCAAACACACTGCGTTTCACAGGCCTTTGGAAGAGATGTTCCCGGTAGGCTGTAAGAGCACTGTGCAGAGCGAGTTGTTTCTTAGCTTCCCAAAGAGCTGGAAGCAAGATGCTGTGGGGCCCAACTTGCCCTTTGGAAAGAAGCCTGTACGTTGTGCCTTTCAGCTCTATGGCAAAGTATCACACCCAGAGCCAAACTCCTACTTCAGCCAGATCAGGCCTGTAATGAAACTGCGTTTCACAGGCCATTGGAAGAGATGTTCCCGGTAGGCTGTAAGAGCAGTGTGCAGAGCGAGTTGTTTCTTAGCTTCCCAAAGAGCTGGAAGCAAGATGCTGTGGGGCCCAACTCGCCCTTTGGAAAGAAGCCTGCACGTTGTGCCTTTCAGATCTAGGGCAAAATAGCAAACCAGAGCAGAAGTCCTACTTTAGCCAGATCAGGCCTGCAAAGAAACTGCGTTTCACAGGCCATTGGAAGAGATGTTCCGTGTAGGCTGTAACAGCACTGTGCAGAGCGAGTTGTTTCTTCGCTTCCCAAGAGCTGGAAGCAAGATGCTGAGGGGCCCAACTCACCCTTTTTAAAGAAGCCTGCACGTTGTGCCTTTCACCTGTAGGGCAATGTAGCACACCCAGAGCAGAAGTCCTACTTCAGCCAGATCAGGCCTGCAAAGACACTGCGTTTCAGAGGCCTTTGGAAGAGATGTTCCCGGTAGGCTGTAAGAGCACTGGGCAGAGAGAGCTGTTTCTTAGCTTCCCAACGAGCTGGAAGCAAGATGCTGTGGGGCAAACTCGCCCTTTGGAAAGAAGCCTGCACGTTGTGCCTTTCAGCTCTAGGGCAAAGTAGCACACCCAGAGCAGAAGTGCTACTTCAGCCAGATCAGGCCTGCAAAGAAACTGCGTTTCACAGGCCTTTGGAAGAGTTGTTCCCGGTAGGCTTTAAGAGCACTGTGCAGAGCGAGTTGTTTCTTAGCTTCCCAAAGAGCTGGAAGCAAGATGCTGTGGGGCCCAACTCGCCCTTTGGAAAGAAGCCTGCACGTTGTGCCTTTCAGCTGTAGGGCAAAGTAGCACACCCAGAGCAGAAGTCCTACTTCAGCCAGATCAGGCCTGCAAAGAAACTGCGTTTCACAGGCCTTTGGAAGAGATGTTCCCGGTAGGCTGTAAGAGCACTGTGCAGAGCGAGTTGTTTCTTAGCTTCCCAAAGAGCTGGAAGCAAGATGCTGTGGGGCCCAACTCGCCCTTTGGAAAGAAGCCTGCACGTTGTGCCTTTCAGCTCTAGGGCAATGTAGCACACCTAGAGCAGAAGTCCTACTTCAGCCAGATCAGGCCTGCAAAGACACTGCGTTTCAGAGGCCTTTGGAAGAGATGTTCCCCGTAGGCTGTAAGAGCACTGGGCACAGAGAGCTGTTTCTTAGCTTCCCAAAGAGCTGGAAGCAAGATGCTGTGGGGCAAACTCGCCCTTTGTAAAGAAGCCTGCACGTTGTGCCTTTCAGCTCTAGGGCAAAGTAGCACACCCAGAGCAGAAGTCCTACTTCACTCAGATCAGGCCTGCAAAGACACTGCGTTTCACAGGCCTTTGGAAGAGATGTTCCCGGTAGGCTGTAAGAGCACTGTACAGAGCGAGTTGTTTCTTAGCTTCCCAAAGAGCTGGAAGCAAGATGCTGTCGGGCCCAACTCGCCCTTTGGAAAGAAGCCTGCACGCTGTGCCTTTCAGCTCTAGGGCAATGTAGCACACCCAGAGCAGAAGTCCTACTTCAGCCAGATCAGGCCTGCAAAGACACTGCGTTTCACAGGCCTTTGGAAGAGATGTTCCCGGTAGGTTGTAAGAGCACTGTGCAGAGCGAGTTCTTTCTTAGCTTCCCAAAGAGCTGGAAGCAAGATGCTGTGGGGCCCAACTCGCCTCTTGGAAAGAAGCCTGCGCGTTGTGCCTTTCAGCTCTAGGGCAATGTAGCACACCCAGAGCAGAAGTCCTACTTCAGCCAGATCAGGCCTGCAAAGAAACTGCGTTTCACAGGCCTTTGGAAGAGATGTTCCAGGTACGCTGTAAGAGCACTGTGCAGAGCGAGTTGTTTCTTAGCTTCCCAAAGACCTGGAAGCAAGATGCTGTGGGGCCCAACTCGCCCTTTGGAAAGAAGCCTGCACATTGTGCCTTTCAGCTCTAGGGCAAAGTAGCACACCCAGAGCAGAAGTCCTACTTCAGCCAGATCAGGCCTGCAAAGAAACTGCGTTTCACAGGCCTTTGGAAGAGATGTTCCCGGTAGGCTGTAAGAGCACTGTGCAGAGCGAGTTGTTTCTTAGCTTCCCAAAGAGCTGGAAGCAAGATGCTGTGGGGCCCAACTCGCCATTTGGAAAGAAGCCTGCACGCTGTGCCTTTCAGCTCTAGGGCAATGTAGCACACCCAGAGCAGAAGTCCTACTTCAGCCAGATGAGGCCTGCAAAGAAACTGCGTTTCACAGGCCATTGGAAGAGATGTTCCTGGTAGGCTGTAACAGCACTGTGCAGAGCGAGTTGTTTCTTAGCTTCCCAAAGCTGGAAGCAAGATGCTGTGGGGCCCAACTCACCCTTTGGAAAGAAGCCTGCACGTTGTGCCTTTGACCTGTAGGGCAATGTAGCATACCCAGAGCAGAAGTCCTACTTCAGCCAGATCAGGCCTGCAAAGACACTGCGTTTCAGAGGCCGTTGGAAGAGATGTTCCCGGTAGGCTGTAAGAGCACTGGGCAGAGACAGCTGTTTCTTAGTTTCCCAAGGAGCTGGAAGCAAGATGCTGTGGGGCAAACTCGCCCTTTGGAAAGAAGCCTGCACGTTGTGCCTTTCAGCTCTAGGGCAATGTAGCACACCTAGAGCAGAAGTCCTACTTCAGCCAGATCAGGCCTGCAAAGAAACTGCGTTTCACAGGCCTTTGGAAGAGATGTTCCCAGTAGGCTTTAAGAGCACTGTGCAGAGCGAGTTGTTTCTTAGCTTCCCAAAGAGCTGGAAGCAAGATGCTGTGGGGCCCAACTCGCCCTTTGGAAAGAAGCCTGCACTTTGTGGCTTTCAGCTCTAGGGCAATGTAGCACACCCAGAGCAGAAGTCCTACTTCAGCCAGATCAGGCCTGCAAAGAAACTGCGTTTCAGAGGCCTTTGGAAGAGATGTTCCCGGTAGGCTGTAAGAGCACTGGGCAGAGAGAGCTGTTTCTTAGCTTCCCAACGAGCTGGAAGCAAGATGCTGTGGGGCAAACTCGCCCTTTGGAAAGAAGCCTGCACGTTGTGCCTTTCAGCTCTAGGGCAATGTAGCACAAACAGAGCAGAAGTCCTACTTCAGCCAGATCAGGCCTGCAAAGAAACTGCGTTTCACAGGCCTTTGGAAGAGATGTTCCCGGTAGGCTTTAAGAGCACTGTGCAGAGCGAGTTGTTTCTTAGCTTCCCAAAGAGCTGGAAGCAAGATGCTGTGGGGCCCAACTCGCCCTTTGGAAAGAAGCCTGCACGTTGTGCCTTTCAGATCTAGGGCAAAGTAGCAAACCAGAGCAGAAGTCCTACTTTAGCCAGATCAGGCCTGCAAAGAAACTGCGTTTCACAGGCCATTGGAAGAGATGTTCCGTGTAGGCTGTAACAGCACTGTGCAGAGCGAGTTGTTTCTTCGCTTCCCAAGAGCTGGAAGCAAGATGCTGAGGGGCCCAACTCACCCTTTTTAAAGAAGCCTGCACGTTGTGCCTTTCAGCTGTAGGGCAATGTAGCACACCCAGAGCAGAAGTCCTACTTCAGCCAGATCAGGCCTGCAAAGACACTGCGTTTCAGAGGCCTTTGGAAGAGATGTTCCCGGTAGGCTGTAAGAGCACTGTGCAGAGCGAGTTGTTTCTTAGCTTCCCAAAGAGCTGGCAGCAAGATTCTGTGGTGCCAAACTCGCCCTTTGGAAAGAAGCCCGCACGTTGTGCCTTTCAGCTCTAGGGCAATGTAGCACACCCAGAGCAGAAGTCCTACTTCAGCCAGATCAGGCCTGCAAAGACACTGCGTTTCACAGGCCTTTGGAAGAGATGTTCCCGGTAGGCTGTAAGAGCACTGTGCAGAGCGAGTTGTTTCTTAGCTTCCCAAAGAGCTGGCGGCAAGATTCTGTGGTGCCAAACTCGCCCTTTGGAAAGAAGCCCGCACGCTGTGCCTTTCAGCTCTAGGGCAATGTAGCACACCCAGAGCAGAAGTCCTACTTCAGCCAGATCAGGCCTGCAAAGACACTGCGTTTCACAGGCCTTTGGAAGAGATGTTCCCGGTAGGCTGTAAGAGCACTGTGCAGAGCGAGTTGTTTCTTAGCTTCCCAAAGAGCTGGAAGCAAGATGCTGTGGGGCCCAACTTGCCCTTTGGAAAGAAGCCTGTACGTTGTGCCTTTCAGCTCTACGGCAAAGTATCACACCCAGAGCCAAAGTCCTACTTCAGCCAGATCAGGCCTGTAATGAAACTGCGTTTCACAGGCCTTTGGAAGAGATGTTCCCGGTAGGCTGTAAGAGCAGTGTGCAGAGCGAGTTGTTTCTTAGCTTCCCAAAGAGCTGGAAGCAAGATGCTGTGGGGCCCAACTCGCCCTTTGGAAAGAAGCCTGCACGTTGTGCCTTTCAGATCTAGGGCAAAATAGCAAACCAGAGCAGAAGTCCTACTTTAGCCAGATCAGGCCTGCAAAGAAACTGCGTTTCACAGGCCATTGGAAGAGATGTTCCGTGTAGGCTGTAAGAGCACTGTGCAGAGCGAGTTGTTTCTTCGCTTCCCAAAGAGCTGGAAGCAAGATGCTGAGGGGCCCAACTCACCCTTTTGAAAGAAGCCTGCACGTTGTGCCTTTCAGCTGTAGGGCAATGTAGCACACCCAGAGCAGAAGTCCTACTTCAGCCAG
The DNA here is from genome assembly GCF_037783145.1 of Equus przewalskii. Taxonomy (NCBI): domain Eukaryota; kingdom Metazoa; phylum Chordata; class Mammalia; order Perissodactyla; family Equidae; genus Equus; species Equus przewalskii. The sequence goes on from NW_027226899.1 coordinate 38,931, forward strand.
ATCAGGCCTGCAAAGACACTGCGTTTCAGAGGCCTTTGGAAGAGATGTTCCCGGTAGGCTGTAAGAGCACTGGGCAGAGAGAGTTGTTTCTTAGCTTCCCAACGAGCTGGAAGCAAGATGCTGTGGGGCAAACTCGCCCTTTGGAAAGAAGCCTGCACGTTGTGCCTTTCAGCTCTAGGGCAAAGTAGCACACCCAGAGCAGAAGTCCTACTTCAGCCAGATCAGGCCTGCAAAGAAACTGCGTTTCACAGGCCTTTGGAAGAGATGTTCCCGGTAGGCTGTAAGAGCACTGTGCAGAGCGAGTTGTTTCTTAGCTTCCCAAAGAGCTGGAAGCAAGATGCTGTGGGGCCCAACTCGCCCTTTGGAAAGAAGCCTGCACGTTGTGCCTTTCAGCTCTAGGGCAAAGTAGCACACCCAGAGCAGAAGTCCTACTTCAGCCAGATCAGGCCTGCAAAGAAACTGCGTTTCACAGGCCTTTGGAAGAGATGTTCCCGGTAGGCTGTAAGAGCACTGTGCAGAGCGAGTTGTTTCTTAGCTTCCCAAAGAGCTGGAAGCAAGATGCTGTGGGGCCCAACTCGCCCTTTGGAAAGAAGCCTGCACGTTGTGCCTTTCAGCTCTAGGGCAAAGTAGCACACCCAGAGCAGAAGTCCTACTTCAGCCAGATCAGGCCTGCAAAGAAACTGCGTTTCACAGGCCTTTGGAAGAGATGTTCCCCGTAGGCTGTAAGAGCACTGTGCAGAGCGAGTTGTTTCTTAGCTTCCCAAAGAGCTGGAAGCAAGATGCTGTGGGGCCCAACTCGCCCTTTGGAAAGAAGCCTGCACGTTGTGCCTTTCAGCTCTAGGGCAAAGTAGCACACCCAGAGCAGAAGTCCTACTTCAGCCAGATCAGGCCTGCAAAGACACTGCGTTTCACAGGCCTTTGGAAGAGATGTTCCCGGTAGGCTGTAAGAGCACTGTGCAGAGCGAGTTGTTTCTTAGCTTCCCAAAGAGCTGGAAGCAAGATGCTGTCGGGCCCAACTCGCCCTTTGGAAAGAAGCCTGCACGTTGTGCCTTTCAGCTCTAGGGCAATGTAGCACACCCAGAGCAGAAGTCCTACTTCAGCCAGATCAGGCCTGCAAAGAAACTGCGTTTCACAGGCCTTTGGAAGAGATGTTCCCGGTAGGCTGTAAGAGCACTGTGCAGAGCGAGTTGTTTCTTAGCTTCCCAAAGAGCTGGAAGCAAGATGCTGTGGGGCCCAACTCGCCTCTTGGAAAGAAGCCTGCACGTTGTGCCTTTCAGCTCTAGGGCAATGTAGCACACCCAGAGCAGAAGTCCTACTTCAGCCAGATCAGGCCTGCAAAGAAACTGCGTTTCACAGGCCTTTGGAAGAGATGTTCCAGGTAGGCTGTAAGAGCACTGTGCAGAGCGAGTTGTTTCTTAGCTTCCCAAAGAGCTGGAAGCAAGATGCTGTGGGGCCCAACTCGCCCTTTGGAAAGAAGCCTGCACGTTGTGCCTTTCAGCTCTAGGGCAAAGTAGCACACCCAGAGCAGAAGTCCTACTTCAGCCAGATCAGGCCTGCAAAGAAACTGCGTTTCACAGGCCTTTGGAAGAGATGTTCCCGGTAGGCTGTAAGAGCACTGTGCAGAGCGAGTTGTTTCTTAGCTTCCCAAAGAGCTGGAAGCAAGATGCTGTGGGGCCCAACTCGCCCTTTGGAAAGAAGCCTGCACGTTGTGCCTTTCAGCTCTAGGGCAAAGTAGCACACCCAGAGCAGAAGTCCTACTTCAGCCAGATCAGGCCTGCAAAGAAACTGCGTTTCACAGGCCTTTGGAAGAGATGTTCCCGGTAGGCTGTAAGAGCAGTGTGCAGAGCGAGTTGTTTCTTAGCTTCCCAAAGAGCTGGAAGCAAGATGCTGTGGGGCCCAACTCGCCCTTTGGAAAGAAGCCTGCACGTTGTGCCTTTCAGCTCTAGGGCAAAGTAGCACACCCAGAGCAGAAGTCCTACTTCAGCCAGATCAGGCCTGCAAAGAAACTGCGTTTCACAGGCCTTTGGAAGAGATGTTCCGTGTAGGCTGTAAGAGCACTGTGCAGAGCGAGTTGTTTCTTAGCTTCCCAAAGAGCTGGAAGCAAGATGCTGTGGGGCCCAACTCGCCCTTTGGAAAGAAGCCTGCACGTTGTGCCTTTCAGCTCTAGGGCAATGTAGCACACCCAGAGCAGAAGTCCTACTTCAGCCAGATCAGGCCTGCAAAGAAACTGCGTTTCACAGGCCTTTGGAAGAGATGTTCCCGGTAGGCTGTAAGAGCACTGTGCAGAGCGAGTTGTTTCTTAGCTTCCCAAAGAGCTGGAAGCAAGATGCTGTGGGGCCCAACTCGCCCTTTGGAAAGAAGCCTGCACGTTGTGCCTTTCAGCTCTAGGGCAAAGTAGCACACCCAGAGCAGAAGTCCTACTTCAGCCAGATCAGGCCTGCAAAGAAACTGCGTTTCACAGGCCTTTGGAAGAGATGTTCCCGGTAGGCTGTAAGAGCACTGTGCAGAGCGAGTTGTTTCTTAGCTTCCCAAAGAGCTGGAAGCAAGATGCTGTGGGGCCCAACTCGCCCTTTGGAAAGAAGCCTGCACGTTGTGCCTTTCAGCTCTAGGGCAAAGTAGCACACCCAGAGCAGAAGTCCTACTTCAGCCAGATCAGGCCTGCAAAGAAACTGCGTTTCACAGGCCTTTGGAAGAGATGTTCCCGGTAGGCTGTAAGAGCACTGTGCAGAGCGAGTTGTTTCTTAGCTTCCCAAAGAGCTGGAAGCAAGATGCTGTGGGGCCCAACTCGCCCTTTGGAAAGAAGCCTGCACGTTGTGCCTTTCAGCTCTAGGGCAAAGTAGCACACCCAGAGCAGAAGTCCTACTTCAGCCAGATCAGGCCTGCAAAGAAACTGCGTTTCACAGGCCTTTGGAAGAGATGTTCCCGGTAGGCTGTAAGAGCACTGTGCAGAGCGAGTTGTTTCTTAGCTTCCCAAAGAGCTGGAAGCAAGATGCTGTGGGGCCCAACTCGCCCTTTGGAAAGAAGCCTGCACGTTGTGCCTTTCAGCTCTAGGGCAAAGTAGCACACCCAGAGCAGAAGTCCTACTTCAGCCAGATCAGGCCTGCAAAGAAACTGCGTTTCACAGGCCTTTGGAAGAGATGTTCCCGGTAGGCTGTAAGAGCACTGTGCAGAGCGAGTTGTTTCTTAGCTTCCCAAAGAGCTGGAAGCAAGATGCTGTGGGGCCCAACTCGCCCTTTGGAAAGAAGCCTGCACGTTGTGCCTTTCAGCTCTAGGGCAAAGTAGCACACCCAGAGCAGAAGTCCTACTTCAGCCAGATCAGGCCTGCAAAGAAACTGCGTTTCACAGGCCTTTGGAAGAGATGTTCCCGGTAGGCTGTAAGAGCACTGTGCAGAGCGAGTTGTTTCTTAGCTTCCCAAAGAGCTGGAAGCAAGATGCTGTGGGGCCCAACTCGCCCTTTGGAAAGAAGCCTGCACGTTGTGCCTTTCAGCTCTAGGGCAAAGTAGCACACCCAGAGCAGAAGTCCTACTTCAGCCAGATCAGGCCTGCAAAGAAACTGCGTTTCACAGGCCTTTGGAAGAGATGTTCCCGGTAGGCTGTAAGAGCACTGTGCAGAGCGAGTTGTTTCTTAGCTTCCCAAAGAGCTGGAAGCAAGATGCTGTGGGGCCCAACTCGCCCTTTGGAAAGAAGCCTGCACGTTGTGCCTTTCAGCTCTAGGGCAAAGTAGCACACCCAGAGCAGAAGTCCTACTTCAGCCAGATCAGGCCTGCAAAGAAACTGCGTTTCACAGGCCTTTGGAAGAGATGTTCCCGGTAGGCTGTAAGAGCACTGTGCAGAGCGAGTTGTTTCTTAGCTTCCCAAAGAGCTGGAAGCAAGATGCTGTGGGGCCCAACTCGCCCTTTGGAAAGAAGCCTGCACGTTGTGCCTTTCAGCTCTAGGGCAAAGTAGCACACCCAGAGCAGAAGTCCTACTTCAGCCAGATCAGGCCTGCAAAGAAACTGCGTTTCACAGGCCTTTGGAAGAGATGTTCCCGGTAGGCTGTAAGAGCACTGTGCAGAGCGAGTTGTTTCTTAGCTTCCCAAAGAGCTGGAAGCAAGATGCTGTGGGGCCCAACTCGCCCTTTGGAAAGAAGCCTGCACGTTGTGCCTTTCAGCTCTAGGGCAAAGTAGCACACCCAGAGCAGAAGTCCTACTTCAGCCAGATCAGGCCTGCAAAGAAACTGCGTTTCACAGGCCTTTGGAAGAGATGTTCCCGGTAGGCTGTAAGAGCACTGTGCAGAGCGAGTTGTTTCTTAGCTTCCCAAAGAGCTGGAAGCAAGATGCTGTGGGGCCCAACTCGCCCTTTGGAAAGAAGCCTGCACGTTGTGCCTTTCAGCTCTAGGGCAAAGTAGCACACCCAGAGCAGAAGTCCTACTTCAGCCAGATCAGGCCTGCAAAGAAACTGCGTTTCACAGGCCTTTGGAAGAGATGTTCCCGGTAGGCTGTAAGAGCACTGTGCAGAGCGAGTTGTTTCTTAGCTTCCCAAAGAGCTGGAAGCAAGATGCTGTGGGGCCCAACTCGCCCTTTGGAAAGAAGCCTGCACGTTGTGCCTTTCAGCTCTAGGGCAAAGTAGCACACCCAGAGCAGAAGTCCTACTTCAGCCAGATCGGGCCTGCAAAGAAACTGCGTTTCACAGGCCTTTGGAAGAGATGTTCCCGGTAGGCTGTAAGAGCACTGTGCAGAGCGAGTTGTTTCTTAGCTTCCCAAAGAGCTGGAAGCAAGATGCTGTGGGGCCCAACTCGCCCTTTGGAAAGAAGCCTGCACGTTGTGCCTTTCAGCTCTAGGGCAAAGTAGCACACCCAGAGCAGAAGTCCTACTTCAGCCAGATCAGGCCTGCAAAGAAACTGCGTTTCACAGGCCTTTGGAAGAGATGTTCCCGGTAGGCTGTAAGAGCACTGTGCAGAGCGAGTTGTTTCTTAGCTTCCCAAAGAGCTGGAAGCAAGATGCTGTGGGGCCCAACTCGCCCTTTGGAAAGAAGCCTGCACGTTGTGCCTTTCAGCTCTAGGGCAAAGTAGCACACCCAGAGCAGAAGTCCTACTTCAGCCAGATCGGGCCTGCAAAGAAACTGCGTTTCACAGGCCTTTGGAAGAGATGTTCCCGGTAGGCTGTAAGAGCACTGTGCAGAGCGAGTTGTTTCTTAGCTTCCCAAAGAGCTGGAAGCAAGATGCTGTGGGGCCCAACTCGCCCTTTGGAAAGAAGCCTGCACGTTGTGCCTTTCAGCTCTAGGGCAAAGTAGCACACCCAGAGCAGAAGTCCTACTTCAGCCAGATCAGGCCTGCAAAGAAACTGCGTTTCACAGGCCTTTGGAAGAGATGTTCCCGGTAGGCTGTAAGAGCACTGTGCAGAGCGAGTTGTTTCTTAGCTTCCCAAAGAGCTGGAAGCAAGATGCTGTGGGGCCCAACTCGCCCTTTGGAAAGAAGCCTGCACGTTGTGCCTTTCAGCTCTAGGGCAAAGTAGCACACCCAGAGCAGAAGTCCTACTTCAGCCAGATCGGGCCTGCAAAGAAACTGCGTTTCACAGGCCTTTGGAAGAGATGTTCCCGGTAGGCTGTAAGAGCACTGTGCAGAGCGAGTTGTTTCTTAGCTTCCCAAAGAGCTGGAAGCAAGATGCTGTGGGGCCCAACTCGCCCTTTGGAAAGAAGCCTGCACGTTGTGCCTTTCAGCTCTAGGGCAAAGTAGCACACCCAGAGCAGAAGTCCTACTTCAGCCAGATCAGGCCTGCAAAGAAACTGCGTTTCACAGGCCTTTGGAAGAGATGTTCCCGGTAGGCTGTAAGAGCACTGTGCAGAGCGAGTTGTTTCTTAGCTTCCCAAAGAGCTGGAAGCAAGATGCTGTGGGGCCCAACTCGCCCTTTGGAAAGAAGCCTGCACGTTGTGCCTTTCAGCTCTAGGGCAAAGTAGCACACCCAGAGCAGAAGTCCTACTTCAGCCAGATCAGGCCTGCAAAGAAACTGCGTTTCACAGGCCTTTGGAAGAGATGTTCCCGGTAGGCTGTAAGAGCACTGTGCAGAGCGAGTTGTTTCTTAGCTTCCCAAAGAGCTGGAAGCAAGATGCTGTGGGGCCCAACTCGCCCTTTGGAAAGAAGCCTGCACGTTGTGCCTTTCAGCTCTAGGGCAAAGTAGCACACCCAGAGCAGAAGTCCTACTTCAGCCAGATCGGGCCTGCAAAGAAACTGCGTTTCACAGGCCTTTGGAAGAGATGTTCCCGGTAGGCTGTAAGAGCACTGTGCAGAGCGAGTTGTTTCTTAGCTTCCCAAAGAGCTGGAAGCAAGATGCTGTGGGGCCCAACTCGCCCTTTGGAAAGAAGCCTGCACGTTGTGCCTTTCAGCTCTAGGGCAAAGTAGCACACCCAGAGCAGAAGTCCTACTTCAGCCAGATCAGGCCTGCAAAGAAACTGCGTTTCACAGGCCTTTGGAAGAGATGTTCCCGGTAGGCTGTAAGAGCACTGTGCAGAGCGAGTTGTTTCTTAGCTTCCCAAAGAGCTGGAAGCAAGATGCTGTGGGGCCCAACTCGCCCTTTGGAAAGAAGCCTGCACGTTGTGCCTTTCAGCTCTAGGGCAAAGTAGCACACCCAGAGCAGAAGTCCTACTTCAGCCAGATCGGGCCTGCAAAGAAACTGCGTTTCACAGGCCTTTGGAAGAGATGTTCCCGGTAGGCTGTAAGAGCACTGTGCAGAGCGAGTTGTTTCTTAGCTTCCCAAAGAGCTGGAAGCAAGATGCTGTGGGGCCCAACTCGCCCTTTGGAAAGAAGCCTGCACGTTGTGCCTTTCAGCTCTAGGGCAAAGTAGCACACCCAGAGCAGAAGTCCTACTTCAGCCAGATCAGGCCTGCAAAGAAACTGCGTTTCACAGGCCTTTGGAAGAGATGTTCCCGGTAGGCTGTAAGAGCACTGTGCAGAGCGAGTTGTTTCTTAGCTTCCCAAAGAGCTGGAAGCAAGATGCTGTGGGGCCCAACTCGCCCTTTGGAAAGAAGCCTGCACGTTGTGCCTTTCAGCTCTAGGGCAAAGTAGCACACCCAGAGCAGAAGTCCTACTTCAGCCAGATCGGGCCTGCAAAGAAACTGCGTTTCACAGGCCTTTGGAAGAGATGTTCCCGGTAGGCTGTAAGAGCACTGTGCAGAGCGAGTTGTTTCTTAGCTTCCCAAAGAGCTGGAAGCAAGATGCTGTGGGGCCCAACTCGCCCTTTGGAAAGAAGCCTGCACGTTGTGCCTTTCAGCTCTAGGGCAAAGTAGCACACCCAGAGCAGAAGTCCTACTTCAGCCAGATCAGGCCTGCAAAGAAACTGCGTTTCACAGGCCTTTGGAAGAGATGTTCCCGGTAGGCTGTAAGAGCACTGTGCAGAGCGAGTTGTTTCTTAGCTTCCCAAAGAGCTGGAAGCAAGATGCTGTGGGGCCCAACTCGCCCTTTGGAAAGAAGCCTGCACGTTGTGCCTTTCAGCTCTAGGGCAAAGTAGCACACCCAGAGCAGAAGTCCTACTTCAGCCAGATCAGGCCTGCAAAGAAACTGCGTTTCACAGGCCTTTGGAAGAGATGTTCCCGGTAGGCTGTAAGAGCACTGTGCAGAGCGAGTTGTTTCTTAGCTTCCCAAAGAGCTGGAAGCAAGATGCTGTGGGGCCCAACTCGCCCTTTGGAAAGAAGCCTGCACGTTGTGCCTTTCAGCTCTAGGGCAAAGTAGCACACCCAGAGCAGAAGTCCTACTTCAGCCAGATCGGGCCTGCAAAGAAACTGCGTTTCACAGGCCTTTGGAAGAGATGTTCCCGGTAGGCTGTAAGAGCACTGTGCAGAGCGAGTTGTTTCTTAGCTTCCCAAAGAGCTGGAAGCAAGATGCTGTGGGGCCCAACTCGCCCTTTGGAAAGAAGCCTGCACGTTGTGCCTTTCAGCTCTAGGGCAAAGTAGCACACCCAGAGCAGAAGTCCTACTTCAGCCAGATCAGGCCTGCAAAGAAACTGCGTTTCACAGGCCTTTGGAAGAGATGTTCCCGGTAGGCTGTAAGAGCACTGTGCAGAGCGAGTTGTTTCTTAGCTTCCCAAAGAGCTGGAAGCAAGATGCTGTGGGGCCCAACTCGCCCTTTGGAAAGAAGCCTGCACGTTGTGCCTTTCAGCTCTAGGGCAAAGTAGCACACCCAGAGCAGAAGTCCTACTTCAGCCAGATCAGGCCTGCAAAGAAACTGCGTTTCACAGGCCTTTGGAAGAGATGATCCCGGTAGACTGTAAGAGCACTGTGCAGAGCGAGTTGTTTCTTAGCTTCCCAAAGAGCTGGAAGCAAGATGCTGTGGGGCCCAACTCGCCCTTTGGAAAGAAGCCTGCACGTTGTGCCTTTCAGCTCTAGGGCAAAGTAGCACACCCAGAGCAGAAGTCCTACTTCAGCCAGATCAGGCCTGCAAAGAAACTGCGTTTCACAGGCCTTTGGAAGAGATGTTCCCGGTAGGCTGTAAGAGCACTGTGCAGAGCGAGTTGTTTCTTAGCTTCCCAAAGAGCTGGAAGCAAGATGCTGTGGGGCCCAACTCGCCCTTTGGAAAGAAGCCTGCACGTTGTGCCTTTCAGCTCTAGGGCAAAGTAGCACACCCAGAGCAGAAGTCCTACTTCAGCCAGATCGGGCCTGCAAAGAAACTGCGTTTCACAGGCCTTTGGAAGAGATGTTCCCGGTAGGCTGTAAGAGCACTGTGCAGAGCGAGTTGTTTCTTAGCTTCCCAAAGAGCTGGAAGCAAGATGCTGTGGGGCCCAACTCGCCCTTTGGAAAGAAGCCTGCACGTTGTGCCTTTCAGCTCTAGGGCAAAGTAGCACACCCAGAGCAGAAGTCCTACTTCAGCCAGATCAGGCCTGCAAAGAAACTGCGTTTCACAGGCCTTTGGAAGAGATGTTCCCGGTAGGCTGTAAGAGCACTGTGCAGAGCGAGTTGTTTCTTAGCTTCCCAAAGAGCTGGAAGCAAGATGCTGTGGGGCCCAACTCGCCCTTTGGAAAGAAGCCTGCACGTTGTGCCTTTCAGCTCTAGGGCAAAGTAGCACACCCAGAGCAGAAGTCCTACTTCAGCCAGATCAGGCCTGCAAAGAAACTGCGTTTCACAGGCCTTTGGAAGAGATGTTCCCGGTAGGCTGTAAGAGCACTGTGCAGAGCGAGTTGTTTCTTAGCTTCCCAAAGAGCTGGAAGCAAGATGCTGTGGGGCCCAACTCGCCCTTTGGAAAGAAGCCTGCACGTTGTGCCTTTCAGCTCTAGGGCAAAGTAGCACACCCAGAGCAGAAGTCCTACTTCAGCCAGATCAGGCCTGCAAAGAAACTGCGTTTCACAGGCCTTTGGAAGAGATGTTCCCGGTAGGCTGTAAGAGCACTGTGCAGAGCGAGTTGTTTCTTAGCTTCCCAAAGAGCTGGAAGCAAGATGCTGTGGGGCCCAACTCGCCCTTTGGAAAGAAGCCTGCACGTTGTGCCTTTCAGCTCTAGGGCAAAGTAGCACACCCAGAGCAGAAGTCCTACTTCAGCCAGATCGGGCCTGCAAAGAAACTGCGTTTCACAGGCCTTTGGAAGAGATGTTCCCGGTAGGCTGTAAGAGCACTGTGCAGAGCGAGTTGTTTCTTAGCTTCCCAAAGAGCTGGAAGCAAGATGCTGTGGGGCCCAACTCGCCCTTTGGAAAGAAGCCTGCACGTTGTGCCTTTCAGCTCTAGGGCAAAGTAGCACACCCAGAGCAGAAGTCCTACTTCAGCCAGATCAGGCCTGCAAAGAAACTGCGTTTCACAGGCCTTTGGAAGAGATGTTCCCGGTAGGCTGTAAGAGCACTGTGCAGAGCGAGTTGTTTCTTAGCTTCCCAAAGAGCTGGAAGCAAGATGCTGTGGGGCCCAACTCGCCCTTTGGAAAGAAGCCTGCACGTTGTGCCTTTCAGCTCTAGGGCAAAGTAGCACACCCAGAGCAGAAGTCCTACTTCAGCCAGATCAGGCCTGCAAAGAAACTGCGTTTCACAGGCCTTTGGAAGAGATGTTCCCGGTAGGCTGTAAGAGCACTGTGCAGAGCGAGTTGTTTCTTAGCTTCCCAAAGAGCTGGAAGCAAGATGCTGTGGGGCCCAACTCGCCCTTTGGAAAGAAGCCTGCACGTTGTGCCTTTCAGCTCTAGGGCAAAGTAGCACACCCAGAGCAGAAGTCCTACTTCAGCCAGATCAGGCCTGCAAAGAAACTGCGTTTCACAGGCCTTTGGAAGAGATGTTCCCGGTAGGCTGTAAGAGCACTGTGCAGAGCGAGTTGTTTCTTAGCTTCCCAAAGAGCTGGAAGCAAGATGCTGTGGGGCCCAACTCGCCCTTTGGAAAGAAGCCTGCACGTTGTGCCTTTCAGCTCTAGGGCAAAGTAGCACACCCAGAGCAGAAGTCCTACTTCAGCCAGATCGGGCCTGCAAAGAAACTGCGTTTCACAGGCCTTTGGAAGAGATGTTCCCGGTAGGCTGTAAGAGCACTGTGCAGAGCGAGTTGTTTCTTAGCTTCCCAAAGAGCTGGAAGCAAGATGCTGTGGGGCCCAACTCGCCCTTTGGAAAGAAGCCTGCACGTTGTGCCTTTCAGCTCTAGGGCAAAGTAGCACACCCAGAGCAGAAGTCCTACTTCAGCCAGATCGGGCCTGCAAAGAAACTGCGTTTCACAGGCCTTTGGAAGAGATGTTCCCGGTAGGCTGTAAGAGCACTGTGCAGAGCGAGTTGTTTCTTAGCTTCCCAAAGAGCTGGAAGCAAGATGCTGTGGGGCCCAACTCGCCCTTTGGAAAGAAGCCTGCACGTTGTGCCTTTCAGCTCTAGGGCAAAGTAGCACACCCAGAGCAGAAGTCCTACTTCAGCCAGATCGGGCCTGCAAAGAAACTGCGTTTCACAGGCCTTTGGAAGAGATGTTCCCGGTAGGCTGTAAGAGCACTGTGCAGAGCGAGTTGTTTCTTAGCTTCCCAAAGAGCTGGAAGCAAGATGCTGTGGGGCCCAACTCGCCCTTTGGAAAGAAGCCTGCACGTTGTGCCTTTCAGCTCTAGGGCAAAGTAGCACACCCAGAGCAGAAGTCCTACTTCAGCCAGATCAGGCCTGCAAAGAAACTGCGTTTCACAGGCCTTTGGAAGAGATGTTCCCGGTAGGCTGTAAGAGCACTGTGCAGAGCGAGTTGTTTCTTAGCTTCCCAAAGAGCTGGAAGCAAGATGCTGTGGGGCCCAACTCGCCCTTTGGAAAGAAGCCTGCACGTTGTGCCTTTCAGCTCTAGGGCAAAGTAGCACACCCAGAGCAGAAGTCCTACTTCAGCCAGATCGGGCCTGCAAAGAAACTGCGTTTCACAGGCCTTTGGAAGAGATGTTCCCGGTAGGCTGTAAGAGCACTGTGCAGAGCGAGTTGTTTCTTAGCTTCCCAAAGAGCTGGAAGCAAGATGCTGTGGGGCCCAACTCGCCCTTTGGAAAGAAGCCTGCACGTTGTGCCTTTCAGCTCTAGGGCAAAGTAGCACACCCAGAGCAGAAGTCCTACTTCAGCCAGATCGGGCCTGCAAAGAAACTGCGTTTCACAGGCCTTTGGAAGAGATGTTCCCGGTAGGCTGTAAGAGCACTGTGCAGAGCGAGTTGTTTCTTAGCTTCCCAAAGAGCTGGAAGCAAGATGCTGTGGGGCCCAACTCGCCCTTTGGAAAGAAGCCTGCACGTTGTGCCTTTCAGCTCTAGGGCAAAGTAGCACACCCAGAGCAGAAGTCCTACTTCAGCCAGATCGGGCCTGCAAAGAAACTGCGTTTCACAGGCCTTTGGAAGAGATGTTCCCGGTAGGCTGTAAGAGCACTGTGCAGAGCGAGTTGTTTCTTAGCTTCCCAAAGAGCTGGAAGCAAGATGCTGTGGGGCCCAACTCGCCCTTTGGAAAGAAGCCTGCACGTTGTGCCTTTCAGCTCTAGGGCAAAGTAGCACACCCAGAGCAGAAGTCCTACTTCAGCCAGATCGGGCCTGCAAAGAAACTGCGTTTCACAGGCCTTTGGAAGAGATGTTCCCGGTAGGCTGTAAGAGCACTGTGCAGAGCGAGTTGTTTCTTAGCTTCCCAAAGAGCTGGAAGCAAGATGCTGTGGGGCCCAACTCGCCCTTTGGAAAGAAGCCTGCACGTTGTGCCTTTCAGCTCTAGGGCAAAGTAGCACACCCAGAGCAGAAGTCCTACTTCAGCCAGATCAGGCCTGCAAAGAAACTGCGTTTCACAGGCCTTTGGAAGAGATGTTCCCGGTAGGCTGTAAGAGCACTGTGCAGAGCGAGTTGTTTCTTAGCTTCCCAAAGAGCTGGAAGCAAGATGCTGTGGGGCCCAACTCGCCCTTTGGAAAGAAGCCTGCACGTTGTGCCTTTCAGCTCTAGGGCAAAGTAGCACACCCAGAGCAGAAGTCCTACTTCAGCCAGATCGGGCCTGCAAAGAAACTGCGTTTCACAGGCCTTTGGAAGAGATGTTCCCGGTAGGCTGTAAGAGCACTGTGCAGAGCGAGTTGTTTCTTAGCTTCCCAAAGAGCTGGAAGCAAGATGCTGTGGGGCCCAACTCGCCCTTTGGAAAGAAGCCTGCACGTTGTGCCTTTCAGCTCTAGGGCAAAGTAGCACACCCAGAGCAGAAGTCCTACTTCAGCCAGATCGGGCCTGCAAAGAAACTGCGTTTCACAGGCCTTTGGAAGAGATGTTCCCGGTAGGCTGTAAGAGCACTGTGCAGAGCGAGTTGTTTCTTAGCTTCCCAAAGAGCTGGAAGCAAGATGCTGTGGGGCCCAACTCGCCCTTTGGAAAGAAGCCTGCACGTTGTGCCTTTCAGCTCTAGGGCAAAGTAGCACACCCAGAGCAGAAGTCCTACTTCAGCCAGATCGGGCCTGCAAAGAAACTGCGTTTCACAGGCCTTTGGAAGAGATGTTCCCGGTAGGCTGTAAGAGCACTGTGCAGAGCGAGTTGTTTCTTAGCTTCCCAAAGAGCTGGAAGCAAGATGCTGTGGGGCCCAACTCGCCCTTTGGAAAGAAGCCTGCACGTTGTGCCTTTCAGCTCTAGGGCAAAGTAGCACACCCAGAGCAGAAGTCCTACTTCAGCCAGATCGGGCCTGCAAAGAAACTGCGTTTCACAGGCCTTTGGAAGAGATGTTCCCGGTAGGCTGTAAGAGCACTGTGCAGAGCGAGTTGTTTCTTAGCTTCCCAAAGAGCTGGAAGCAAGATGCTGTGGGGCCCAACTCGCCCTTTGGAAAGAAGCCTGCACGTTGTGCCTTTCAGCTCTAGGGCAAAGTAGCACACCCAGAGCAGAAGTCCTACTTCAGCCAGATCGGGCCTGCAAAGAAACTGCGTTTCACAGGCCTTTGGAAGAGATGTTCCCGGTAGGCTGTAAGAGCACTGTGCAGAGCGAGTTGTTTCTTAGCTTCCCAAAGAGCTGGAAGCAAGATGCTGTGGGGCCCAACTCGCCCTTTGGAAAGAAGCCTGCACGTTGTGCCTTTCAGCTCTAGGGCAAAGTAGCACACCCAGAGCAGAAGTCCTACTTCAGCCAGATCGGGCCTGCAAAGAAACTGCGTTTCACAGGCCTTTGGAAGAGATGTTCCCGGTAGGCTGTAAGAGCACTGTGCAGAGCGAGTTGTTTCTTAGCTTCCCAAAGAGCTGGAAGCAAGATGCTGTGGGGCCCAACTCGCCCTTTGGAAAGAAGCCTGCACGTTGTGCCTTTCAGCTCTAGGGCAAAGTAGCACACCCAGAGCAGAAGTCCTACTTCAGCCAGATCGGGCCTGCAAAGAAACTGCGTTTCACAGGCCTTTGGAAGAGATGTTCCCGGTAGGCTGTAAGAGCACTGTGCAGAGCGAGTTGTTTCTTAGCTTCCCAAAGAGCTGGAAGCAAGATGCTGTGGGGCCCAACTCGCCCTTTGGAAAGAAGCCTGCACGTTGTGCCTTTCAGCTCTAGGGCAAAGTAGCACACCCAGAGCAGAAGTCCTACTTCAGCCAGATCGGGCCTGCAAAGAAACTGCGTTTCACAGGCCTTTGGAAGAGATGTTCCCGGTAGGCTGTAAGAGCACTGTGCAGAGCGAGTTGTTTCTTAGCTTCCCAAAGAGCTGGAAGCAAGATGCTGTGGGGCCCAACTCGCCCTTTGGAAAGAAGCCTGCACGTTGTGCCTTTCAGCTCTAGGGCAAAGTAGCACACCCAGAGCAGAAGTCCTACTTCAGCCAGATCGGGCCTGCAAAGAAACTGCGTTTCACAGGCCTTTGGAAGAGATGTTCCCGGTAGGCTGTAAGAGCACTGTGCAGAGCGAGTTGTTTCTTAGCTTCCCAAAGAGCTGGAAGCAAGATGCTGTGGGGCCCAACTCGCCCTTTGGAAAGAAGCCTGCACGTTGTGCCTTTCAGCTCTAGGGCAAAGTAGCACACCCAGAGCAGAAGTCCTACTTCAGCCAGATCGGGCCTGCAAAGAAACTGCGTTTCACAGGCCTTTGGAAGAGATGTTCCCGGTAGGCTGTAAGAGCACTGTGCAGAGCGAGTTGTTTCTTAGCTTCCCAAAGAGCTGGAAGCAAGATGCTGTGGGGCCCAACTCGCCCTTTGGAAAGAAGCCTGCACGTTGTGCCTTTCAGCTCTAGGGCAAAGTAGCACACCCAGAGCAGAAGTCCTACTTCAGCCAGATCGGGCCTGCAAAGAAACTGCGTTTCACAGGCCTTTGGAAGAGATGTTCCCGGTAGGCTGTAAGAGCACTGTGCAGAGCGAGTTGTTTCTTAGCTTCCCAAAGAGCTGGAAGCAAGATGCTGTGGGGCCCAACTCGCCCTTTGGAAAGAAGCCTGCACGTTGTGCCTTTCAGCTCTAGGGCAAAGTAGCACACCCAGAGCAGAAGTCCTACTTCAGCCAGATCGGGCCTGCAAAGAAACTGCGTTTCACAGGCCTTTGGAAGAGATGTTCCCGGTAGGCTGTAAGAGCACTGTGCAGAGCGAGTTGTTTCTTAGCTTCCCAAAGAGCTGGAAGCAAGATGCTGTGGGGCCCAACTCGCCCTTTGGAAAGAAGCCTGCACGTTGTGCCTTTCAGCTCTAGGGCAAAGTAGCACACCCAGAGCAGAAGTCCTACTTCAGCCAGATCGGGCCTGCAAAGAAACTGCGTTTCACAGGCCTTTGGAAGAGATGTTCCCGGTAGGCTGTAAGAGCACTGTGCAGAGCGAGTTGTTTCTTAGCTTCCCAAAGAGCTGGAAGCAAGATGCTGTGGGGCCCAACTCGCCCTTTGGAAAGAAGCCTGCACGTTGTGCCTTTCAGCTCTAGGGCAAAGTAGCACACCCAGAGCAGAAGTCCTACTTCAGCCAGATCGGGCCTGCAAAGAAACTGCGTTTCACAGGCCTTTGGAAGAGATGTTCCCGGTAGGCTGTAAGAGCACTGTGCAGAGCGAGTTGTTTCTTAGCTTCCCAAAGAGCTGGAAGCAAGATGCTGTGGGGCCCAACTCGCCCTTTGGAAAGAAGCCTGCACGTTGTGCCTTTCAGCTCTAGGGCAAAGTAGCACACCCAGAGCAGAAGTCCTACTTCAGCCAGATCGGGCCTGCAAAGAAACTGCGTTTCACAGGCCTTTGGAAGAGATGTTCCCGGTAGGCTGTAAGAGCACTGTGCAGAGCGAGTTGTTTCTTAGCTTCCCAAAGAGCTGGAAGCAAGATGCTGTGGGGCCCAACTCGCCCTTTGGAAAGAAGCCTGCACGTTGTGCCTTTCAGCTCTAGGGCAAAGTAGCACACCCAGAGCAGAAGTCCTACTTCAGCCAGATCGGGCCTGCAAAGAAACTGCGTTTCACAGGCCTTTGGAAGAGATGTTCCCGGTAGGCTGTAAGAGCACTGTGCAGAGCGAGTTGTTTCTTAGCTTCCCAAAGAGCTGGAAGCAAGATGCTGTGGGGCCCAACTCGCCCTTTGGAAAGAAGCCTGCACGTTGTGCCTTTCAGCTCTAGGGCAAAGTAGCACACCCAGAGCAGAAGTCCTACTTCAGCCAGATCGGGCCTGCAAAGAAACTGCGTTTCACAGGCCTTTGGAAGAGATGTTCCCGGTAGGCTGTAAGAGCACTGTGCAGAGCGAGTTGTTTCTTAGCTTCCCAAAGAGCTGGAAGCAAGATGCTGTGGGGCCCAACTCGCCCTTTGGAAAGAAGCCTGCACGTTGTGCCTTTCAGCTCTAGGGCAAAGTAGCACACCCAGAGCAGAAGTCCTACTTCAGCCAGATCGGGCCTGCAAAGAAACTGCGTTTCACAGGCCTTTGGAAGAGATGTTCCCGGTAGGCTGTAAGAGCACTGTGCAGAGCGAGTTGTTTCTTAGCTTCCCAAAGAGCTGGAAGCAAGATGCTGTGGGGCCCAACTCGCCCTTTGGAAAGAAGCCTGCACGTTGTGCCTTTCAGCTCTAGGGCAAAGTAGCACACCCAGAGCAGAAGTCCTACTTCAGCCAGATCGGGCCTGCAAAGAAACTGCGTTTCACAGGCCTTTGGAAGAGATGTTCCCGGTAGGCTGTAAGAGCACTGTGCAGAGCGAGTTGTTTCTTAGCTTCCCAAAGAGCTGGAAGCAAGATGCTGTGGGGCCCAACTCGCCCTTTGGAAAGAAGCCTGCACGTTGTGCCTTTCAGCTCTAGGGCAAAGTAGCACACCCAGAGCAGAAGTCCTACTTCAGCCAGATCGGGCCTGCAAAGAAACTGCGTTTCACAGGCCTTTGGAAGAGATGTTCCCGGTAGGCTGTAAGAGCACTGTGCAGAGCGAGTTGTTTCTTAGCTTCCCAAAGAGCTGGAAGCAAGATGCTGTGGGGCCCAACTCGCCCTTTGGAAAGAAGCCTGCACGTTGTGCCTTTCAGCTCTAGGGCAAAGTAGCACACCCAGAGCAGAAGTCCTACTTCAGCCAGATCGGGCCTGCAAAGAAACTGCGTTTCACAGGCCTTTGGAAGAGATGTTCCCGGTAGGCTGTAAGAGCACTGTGCAGAGCGAGTTGTTTCTTAGCTTCCCAAAGAGCTGGAAGCAAGATGCTGTGGGGCCCAACTCGCCCTTTGGAAAGAAGCCTGCACGTTGTGCCTTTCAGCTCTAGGGCAAAGTAGCACACCCAGAGCAGAAGTCCTACTTCAGCCAGATCGGGCCTGCAAAGAAACTGCGTTTCACAGGCCTTTGGAAGAGATGTTCCCGGTAGGCTGTAAGAGCACTGTGCAGAGCGAGTTGTTTCTTAGCTTCCCAAAGAGCTGGAAGCAAGATGCTGTGGGGCCCAACTCGCCCTTTGGAAAGAAGCCTGCACGTTGTGCCTTTCAGCTCTAGGGCAAAGTAGCACACCCAGAGCAGAAGTCCTACTTCAGCCAGATCGGGCCTGCAAAGAAACTGCGTTTCACAGGCCTTTGGAAGAGATGTTCCCGGTAGGCTGTAAGAGCACTGTGCAGAGCGAGTTGTTTCTTAGCTTCCCAAAGAGCTGGAAGCAAGATGCTGTGGGGCCCAACTCGCCCTTTGGAAAGAAGCCTGCACGTTGTGCCTTTCAGCTCTAGGGCAAAGTAGCACACCCAGAGCAGAAGTCCTACTTCAGCCAGATCGGGCCTGCAAAGAAACTGCGTTTCACAGGCCTTTGGAAGAGATGTTCCCGGTAGGCTGTAAGAGCACTGTGCAGAGCGAGTTGTTTCTTAGCTTCCCAAAGAGCTGGAAGCAAGATGCTGTGGGGCCCAACTCGCCCTTTGGAAAGAAGCCTGCACGTTGTGCCTTTCAGCTCTAGGGCAAAGTAGCACACCCAGAGCAGAAGTCCTACTTCAGCCAGATCGGGCCTGCAAAGAAACTGCGTTTCACAGGCCTTTGGAAGAGATGTTCCCGGTAGGCTGTAAGAGCACTGTGCAGAGCGAGTTGTTTCTTAGCTTCCCAAAGAGCTGGAAGCAAGATGCTGTGGGGCCCAACTCGCCCTTTGGAAAGAAGCCTGCACGTTGTGCCTTTCAGCTCTAGGGCAAAGTAGCACACCCAGAGCAGAAGTCCTACTTCAGCCAGATCGGGCCTGCAAAGAAACTGCGTTTCACAGGCCTTTGGAAGAGATGTTCCCGGTAGGCTGTAAGAGCACTGTGCAGAGCGAGTTGTTTCTTAGCTTCCCAAAGAGCTGGAAGCAAGATGCTGTGGGGCCCAACTCGCCCTTTGGAAAGAAGCCTGCACGTTGTGCCTTTCAGCTCTAGGGCAAAGTAGCACACCCAGAGCAGAAGTCCTACTTCAGCCAGATCGGGCCTGCAAAGAAACTGCGTTTCACAGGCCTTTGGAAGAGATGTTCCCGGTAGGCTGTAAGAGCACTGTGCAGAGCGAGTTGTTTCTTAGCTTCCCAAAGAGCTGGAAGCAAGATGCTGTGGGGCCCAACTCGCCCTTTGGAAAGAAGCCTGCACGTTGTGCCTTTCAGCTCTAGGGCAAAGTAGCACACCCAGAGCAGAAGTCCTACTTCAGCCAGATCGGGCCTGCAAAGAAACTGCGTTTCACAGGCCTTTGGAAGAGATGTTCCCGGTAGGCTGTAAGAGCACTGTGCAGAGCGAGTTGTTTCTTAGCTTCCCAAAGAGCTGGAAGCAAGATGCTGTGGGGCCCAACTCGCCCTTTGGAAAGAAGCCTGCACGTTGTGCCTTTCAGCTCTAGGGCAAAGTAGCACACCCAGAGCAGAAGTCCTACTTCAGCCAGATCGGGCCTGCAAAGAAACTGCGTTTCACAGGCCTTTGGAAGAGATGTTCCCGGTAGGCTGTAAGAGCACTGTGCAGAGCGAGTTGTTTCTTAGCTTCCCAAAGAGCTGGAAGCAAGATGCTGTGGGGCCCAACTCGCCCTTTGGAAAGAAGCCTGCACGTTGTGCCTTTCAGCTCTAGGGCAAAGTAGCACACCCAGAGCAGAAGTCCTACTTCAGCCAGATCGGGCCTGCAAAGAAACTGCGTTTCACAGGCCTTTGGAAGAGATGTTCCCGGTAGGCTGTAAGAGCACTGTGCAGAGCGAGTTGTTTCTTAGCTTCCCAAAGAGCTGGAAGCAAGATGCTGTGGGGCCCAACTCGCCCTTTGGAAAGAAGCCTGCACGTTGTGCCTTTCAGCTCTAGGGCAAAGTAGCACACCCAGAGCAGAAGTCCTACTTCAGCCAGATCGGGCCTGCAAAGAAACTGCGTTTCACAGGCCTTTGGAAGAGATGTTCCCGGTAGGCTGTAAGAGCACTGTGCAGAGCGAGTTGTTTCTTAGCTTCCCAAAGAGCTGGAAGCAAGATGCTGTGGGGCCCAACTCGCCCTTTGGAAAGAAGCCTGCACGTTGTGCCTTTCAGCTCTAGGGCAAAGTAGCACACCCAGAGCAGAAGTCCTACTTCAGCCAGATCGGGCCTGCAAAGAAACTGCGTTTCACAGGCCTTTGGAAGAGATGTTCCCGGTAGGCTGTAAGAGCACTGTGCAGAGCGAGTTGTTTCTTAGCTTCCCAAAGAGCTGGAAGCAAGATGCTGTGGGGCCCAACTCGCCCTTTGGAAAGAAGCCTGCACGTTGTGCCTTTCAGCTCTAGGGCAAAGTAGCACACCCAGAGCAGAAGTCCTACTTCAGCCAGATCGGGCCTGCAAAGAAACTGCGTTTCACAGGCCTTTGGAAGAGATGTTCCCGGTAGGCTGTAAGAGCACTGTGCAGAGCGAGTTGTTTCTTAGCTTCCCAAAGAGCTGGAAGCAAGATGCTGTGGGGCCCAACTCGCCCTTTGGAAAGAAGCCTGCACGTTGTGCCTTTCAGCTCTAGGGCAAAGTAGCACACCCAGAGCAGAAGTCCTACTTCAGCCAGATCGGGCCTGCAAAGAAACTGCGTTTCACAGGCCTTTGGAAGAGATGTTCCCGGTAGGCTGTAAGAGCACTGTGCAGAGCGAGTTGTTTCTTAGCTTCCCAAAGAGCTGGAAGCAAGATGCTGTGGGGCCCAACTCGCCCTTTGGAAAGAAGCCTGCACGTTGTGCCTTTCAGCTCTAGGGCAAAGTAGCACACCCAGAGCAGAAGTCCTACTTCAGCCAGATCGGGCCTGCAAAGAAACTGCGTTTCACAGGCCTTTGGAAGAGATGTTCCCGGTAGGCTGTAAGAGCACTGTGCAGAGCGAGTTGTTTCTTAGCTTCCCAAAGAGCTGGAAGCAAGATGCTGTGGGGCCCAACTCGCCCTTTGGAAAGAAGCCTGCACGTTGTGCCTTTCAGCTCTAGGGCAAAGTAGCACACCCAGAGCAGAAGTCCTACTTCAGCCAGATCGGGCCTGCAAAGAAACTGCGTTTCACAGGCCTTTGGAAGAGATGTTCCCGGTAGGCTGTAAGAGCACTGTGCAGAGCGAGTTGTTTCTTAGCTTCCCAAAGAGCTGGAAGCAAGATGCTGTGGGGCCCAACTCGCCCTTTGGAAAGAAGCCTGCACGTTGTGCCTTTCAGCTCTAGGGCAAAGTAGCACACCCAGAGCAGAAGTCCTACTTCAGCCAGATCGGGCCTGCAAAGAAACTGCGTTTCACAGGCCTTTGGAAGAGATGTTCCCGGTAGGCTGTAAGAGCACTGTGCAGAGCGAGTTGTTTCTTAGCTTCCCAAAGAGCTGGAAGCAAGATGCTGTGGGGCCCAACTCGCCCTTTGGAAAGAAGCCTGCACGTTGTGCCTTTCAGCTCTAGGGCAAAGTAGCACACCCAGAGCAGAAGTCCTACTTCAGCCAGATCGGGCCTGCAAAGAAACTGCGTTTCACAGGCCTTTGGAAGAGATGTTCCCGGTAGGCTGTAAGAGCACTGTGCAGAGCGAGTTGTTTCTTAGCTTCCCAAAGAGCTGGAAGCAAGATGCTGTGGGGCCCAACTCGCCCTTTGGAAAGAAGCCTGCACGTTGTGCCTTT
The DNA here is from genome assembly GCF_037783145.1 of Equus przewalskii. NCBI lineage: Eukaryota > Metazoa > Chordata > Mammalia > Perissodactyla > Equidae > Equus > Equus przewalskii. Next base: position 59,653 of record NW_027226899.1, read on the forward strand.
CAGCTCTAGGGCAAAGTAGCACACCCAGAGCAGAAGTCCTACTTCAGCCAGATCGGGCCTGCAAAGAAACTGCGTTTCACAGGCCTTTGGAAGAGATGTTCCCGGTAGGCTGTAAGAGCACTGTGCAGAGCGAGTTGTTTCTTAGCTTCCCAAAGAGCTGGAAGCAAGATGCTGTGGGGCCCAACTCGCCCTTTGGAAAGAAGCCTGCACGTTGTGCCTTTCAGCTCTAGGGCAAAGTAGCACACCCAGAGCAGAAGTCCTACTTCAGCCAGATCGGGCCTGCAAAGAAACTGCGTTTCACAGGCCTTTGGAAGAGATGTTCCCGGTAGGCTGTAAGAGCACTGTGCAGAGCGAGTTGTTTCTTAGCTTCCCAAAGAGCTGGAAGCAAGATGCTGTGGGGCCCAACTCGCCCTTTGGAAAGAAGCCTGCACGTTGTGCCTTTCAGCTCTAGGGCAAAGTAGCACACCCAGAGCAGAAGTCCTACTTCAGCCAGATCGGGCCTGCAAAGAAACTGCGTTTCACAGGCCTTTGGAAGAGATGTTCCCGGTAGGCTGTAAGAGCACTGTGCAGAGCGAGTTGTTTCTTAGCTTCCCAAAGAGCTGGAAGCAAGATGCTGTGGGGCCCAACTCGCCCTTTGGAAAGAAGCCTGCACGTTGTGCCTTTCAGCTCTAGGGCAAAGTAGCACACCCAGAGCAGAAGTCCTACTTCAG
>NW_027226900.1:0-17554 GCF_037783145.1 Equus przewalskii
CAGGCCTTTGTAAGAGATGTTCCCGGTAGGCTGTAAGAGCACTGTGCAGAGCGAGTTGTTTCTTAGCTTCCCAAAGAGCTGGAAGCAAGATGCTTTGGGGCCCAGATTGCCCATTGGAAAGAGGACAGCGCTTTGTGCCTTTCAGCACTAGGGCAATGTAGCACACCCAGAGCAGAAGTTCTACTGCAGCCAGATCAGGCCTGCAAAGAAACTGCGTTTCACAGGCATTTGTAAGAGATGTTCCCGGTAGGCTGTAAGAGCACTGTGCAGAGCGAGTTGTTTCTTAGCTTCCAAAGGAGCTGGAACCAAGATGCTTTGGGGCCCAACTCGCCCTTTGGAAAGAAGACTGCGTGTTGTGCCTTTCAGCTCTAGGGCAATGTAGCACAACCAGAGCAGAAGTTCTACTTCAGCCAGATCAGGCCTGCAAAGAAACTGCGTTTCACAGGCCTTTGTAAGTCATGTTCCCGGTAGGCTGTAAGAGCACTGTGAAGAGCGAGTTATTATTAAGCTTCCAAAAGAGCTGGAAGCAAGATGCTTTGGGGCCCAACTCGCCCATTGGAAAGCAGACAGCACTTTGTGCCTTGCAGCTCTAGGGCAATGTTGCACACCCAGAGCAGAAGTTCTACTTCAGCCAGATCAGGCCTGCAAAGAAAATGCGTTTCACAGGACTTTGTAAGAGATGTTCGCTGTAGGCTGTAAGAGCACTGTGCAGAGCGAGTTGTTTTTAGCTTCCCAAAGAGCTGGAAGCAAGATGCTTTGGGGCCCAATTCGCCCTTTGGAAAGAAGACTGCACGTTGTGCCTTGCAGCTCTATGGCAATGTAGCACACCCAGAGCAGAAGTTCTACTTCAGCCACATCATGCCTGCAAAGAAACTGCGTTTCATAGGCATTTGCAGGAGATGTTGCCGGATGCCTGTAGGAGAGGAGTGTAGAGCGAGTTGTTTCTTAGCTTCCAAAGGAGCTGGAAGCAAGATGCTTTGGGGCCCAAATCGCCCTCTGGAAAGAAGACTGCACGTTGTGCCTTTCAGCTCTAGGCCAATGTAGCACACCCAGTGCAGAAGTTCTACTTCAGCCAGATCAGGCCTGCAAAGAAACTGCGTTTCACAGGCCTTTGTAAGACATGTTCCCGGTAGGCTGTAAGAGCACTGTGCAGAGCAATTTGTTTCTTAGCTTCCCAAAGAGCTGTAAGCAAGATGCTTTGGGGCCCAACTCGCCCTTTGGAAAAAACATTGCACGTTATTCCTTTCAGCTCTAGGGCAATGTAGCACACCCAGAGCAGAAGTTCTGCTTCTGCCATATCAGGCCTGCAAAGAAACTGCGTTTCACAGGCCTTTGTAAGAGATGTTCCCGGTAGGCTGTCAGAGCACTGTGCAGAGCGAGTTGTTTCTTAGCTTCCTAAAGAGCTGGAAGCAAGATGCTTTGGGGCCCAACTTGCCTTTTTTAAAGAAGACAGCGCTTTGCGCCTTGCAGCTCTAGGGCAATGTAGCACACCCAGAGCAGAAGTTCTACTTCAGCCAGATCAGGCCTGCAAAGAAACTGCGTTTCACAGGCCCTTGTAACAGATGTCCCGGTAGGCTGTAAGAGCACTGTGCACAGAGAGTTGTTTCTTACCTTCCCAAACAGCTAGAAGCAAGATGCTTTCGGGCCCAACTCGCCCTTTTGAAAGAAGACTGCACGTTGAGCCTTTCAGCTCTAGGGCAATGTACCACACCCAGAGCCGAAGTTCTACGTCAGCCAGATCAGGCTTGCAAGGAAACTGCGTTTCAAAGACATTTGCAGGAGAGGTTGCCGGATGGCTGTTAGAGAGGAGTGCAGAGCGAGTTGTTTCTTAGCTTCCCAAAGAGCTGGAAGCAAGATGCTTTGGGGCCCAACTCGCCCTTTGGAAGAAGACGGCACGTTGAGCCTTTCAGCTCAAGGGCAATGTAGCACAGCCAGAGCAGAAGATCTACTTCAGCCAGATCAGACCTGCAAGGAAACTGCATTTCACAGGCATTTTCAGGAGATGTTCCCGGTAGGCTGTAAGAGAGGAGTGCAGAGCTAGTTGTTTCTTAGCTTCCCAAAGAGCTGGAAGCAAGATGCTTTGGGGCTCAACTCGCCGTTTGGAAAGAAGACAGCTCTTTGTGCCTTTCAGCTCTAGGGCAATGTTGCACACCCAGAGCAGAAGTTCTACTTCAGCCAGATCAGGCCTGGAAATAAACTGCGTTTCACAGGCCCTTGTAAGAGATATTCCCGGTAGGATGTAAGGGCTCTGTGCCGAGCGAGTTGTTTCTTAGCTTCGCAAAGAGCTGGAAGCAAGATGCTTTGGGGCCCAACTCGCCCTTTGGAAAGGAGACAGCACTTTGTGCCTTGCAGCTCTAGGGCAATGTTGCACACCCAGAGCAGAAGTTCTACTTCAGCCAGATCAGGACTGCAAAGATACTGCGTTTCACAGGCCTTTGTAAGAGATGTTCGCTGTAGGGTGTAAGAGCACTGTGCAGAGAGAGTTGTTTCTTAGCTTCCCACAAAGCTGGAAGCAAGATGCTTTGGGGCCCAACTCGCCCTTTGGAAAGAAGACTGCACGTTGTGCCTTTCAGCTCTAGGGCAATGTAGCACACCCAGAGCAGAAGTTCTACTTCAGCCAGATCAGACCTGCAAAGAAACTGCGCTTCACAGGCATTTTCAGGAGATGTTCCCGGTAGGCTGTAAGAAAGGAGTGCAGAGCGAGTTATTTCTTAGCTTCCAAAAGAGCTGGAAGCAAGATGCTTTGGGGCCCAACTTGCCCTTTGGAAAGAAGACTGCACGTTGTGCCTTTCAGCTCTAGGGCAATGTAGCACACCCAGAGCAGAAGTTCTACTTCAGCCAGATGAGGCCTGCAATGAAACTGCGTTTCACAAGCTTTTGTAAGAGATGTTCCCTTTGCCTTCAGAGAGGTGTGCAGAGCGAGTTGCTTCTTAGCTTCCCAAAGAGCTGGAAGCAAGATGCTTTGGGGCAAAACTCGCCCTTTGGAAAGAAGTCTGCACGTTGTGTCTTTCAGCTCTATGGCAATGTAGCACACCCAGAGCAGAAGTTCTACTTCAGCCATATCAGGCCTGCAAAGAAACTGCGTTTCACAGGCCTTTGTAACAGATGTTCACGGTAGGCTGCAAGAGCACTGTGCAGAGCCAGTTGTTATTAAGCTTCCAAAAGAGCTGGAAGCAAGATTCTTTGGGGCCCAAATCGCCCTGGTAAAAGAAGACTGCACGTTGAGCCTTTCAGCTCTAGATCAATGTAGCACACCCAGAGCAGAAGTTCTACTTCAGCCAGATCAGGCCTGCAAAGAAACTGCGTTTCACAGGCCTTTGTAAGAGATGTTCCCGGTAGGCTGTAAGAGCACTGTGCAGGGCGAGTTGTTATTAAGATTCCAAAAGAGCTGGAAGCAAGATGCTTTTGGGCCCAACTCGCCCTTTGGAAAGAAGACAGCACTTTGTGCCTTGCAGCTCTAGGGCAATGTAGCACACCCAGAGCAGAAGTTCTACTTCAGCGACATCATGCCTGCAAAGAAACTGCGTTTCATAGGCATTTGCAGGAGATGTTGCCGGATGCCTGTAGGAGAGGAGTGCAGAGCGAGTTGTTTCTTAGCTTCCAAAGGAGCTGGAAGCAAGATGCTTTGGGGCCCAACTCGCCCTCTGGAAAGAGGACTGCACCTTGTGCCTTTCAGCTCTAGGCCAATGTGGCACACCCAGTGCAGAAGTTCTACTTCAGCCAGATCAGGCCTGCAAAGAAACTGCGTTTCACAGGCCTTTGTAAGAGATGTTCCCGGTAGGCTGTAAGAGCACTGTGCACAGCGAGTTGTTTCTTAGCTTCCCAAAGAGCTGGAAGCAAGATGCTTTGGGGCCCAACTCGCCCTTTGGAAAGAAGACACTTCTTTGAGCCTTTCAGCTCTAGGGCAATGTTGCACACCCAGAGCAGAAGTTCTACTTCAGCCAGATCAGGCCTGCAAAGAAACTGCGATTCATAGGCCATTGTAAGAGATATTCCCGGTAGGATGTAAGAGCTCTGTGCCGAGCGAGTTGTCTCTTAGCTTCCCAAAGAGCTGGAAGCAAGATGCTTTGGGGCCCAACTCTCCCTTTGGAAAGAAGACTGCACGTTGTACCTTTCAGGTCTAGGGCCATGTACCACACCCAGAGCAGAAGTTCTACTTCAGCCAGATCAGGCCTGCAAAGAAACTGCATTTCACAGGCATTTTCAGGAGATGTTCCCGGTAGGCTGTAAGAGCAATGTGCAGAGCGAGTTGTTTCTTAGCTTCCCAAAGAGCTGGAAGCAAGATGCTGTGGGGCCCAACTCGCCCTTTGGAAAGAAGCCTGCACGTTGTGCCGTTCAGCTCTAGGGCAATGTGGCCCACCCAGAGCAGAAGTCCTACTTCAGCCAGATCAGGCCTGCGAAGAAACTGCGTTTCACAGGCCTTTGGAAGAGATGTTCCTGGTAGGCTGTAAGAGCACTGTGCAGAGCGAGTTGTTTCTTAGCTTCCCAAAGAGCTGGAAGCAAGATGCTGTGGGGCCCAACTCGCCCTTTGGAAAGAAGCCTGCACGTTGTGCCTTTCAGCTCTAGGGCAATGTAGCACACCCAGAGCAGAAGTCCTACTTCAGCCAGACCAGGCCTGCAAAGAAACTGCGTTTCACAGGCCTTTGGAAGAGATGATGCCGGTAGGCTGTAAGAGCACTGTGCAGAGCGAGTTGTTTCTTAGCTTCCCAAAGAGCTGGAAGCAAGATGCTGTGGGGCCCAACTCGCCCTTTGGAAAGAAGCCTGCACGTTGTGCCTTCCAGCTCTAGGGCAATGTAGCACACCCAGAGCAGAAGTCCTACTTCAGCCAGATCAGGCCTGCAAAGAAACTGCGTTTCACAGGCCTTTGGAAGAGATGTTCCCGGTAGGCTGTAAGAGCACTGTGCAGAGCGAGTGGCTTCTTAGCTTCCCAAAGAGCTGGATGCAAGATGCTGTGGGGCCCAACTCGCCCTTTGGAAAGAAGCCTGCACATTGTGCCTTCCAGCTCTAGGGCAATGTAGCACACCCAGAGCAGAAGTCCTACTTCAGCCAGATCAGGCCTGCAAAGAACTGCGTTCACAGGCCTTTGGAAGAGATGTTCCCGGTAGGCTGTAAGTGCACTGTGCAGAGTGAGTTGTTTCTTAGCTTCCCAAAGAGCTGGAAGCAAGATGCTGTGGGGCCCAACTCGCCCTTTGGAAAGAAGCCTGCACGTTGTGCCTTTCAGCTCTAGGGCAATGTAGCACACCCAGAGCAGAAGTCCTACTTCAGCCAGATCAGGCCTGCAAAGAAAATGCGTTTCACAGGCCCTTGGAAGAGATGTTCCCGGTAGGCTGTAAGAGCACTGTGCAGAGCGAGTTGTTTCTTAGCTTCCCAAAGAGCTGGAAGCAAGATGCTGTGGGGCCCAACTCGCCCTTTGGAAAGAAGCCTGCACGTTGTGCCTTTCAGCTCTAGGGCAATGTAGCACACCCAGAGCAGAAGTCCTACTTCTGCCAGATCAGGCCTGCAAAGAAACTGCGTTTCACAGGCCTTTGGAAGAGATGTTCCCGGTAGGCTGTAAGAGAACTGTGCAGAGCGAGTTGTTTCTTAGCTTCCCAAAGAGCTGGAAGCAAGATGCTGTGGGCCCAACTCGCCCTTTGGAAAGAAGCCTGCACGTTGTGCCTTTCAGCTCTAGGGCAATGTAGCACACCCAGAGCAGAAGTCCTACTTCAGCCAGATCAGGCCTGCAAAGAAACTGCGTTTCACAGGCCTTTGGAAGAGATGTTCCCGGTAGGCTGTAAGAGCACTGTGCAGAGCGAGTGGTTTCTTAGCTTCCCAAAGAGCTGGAAGCAAGATGCTGTGGGGCCCAACTCGCCCTTTGGAAAGAAGCCTGCACGTTGTGCCTTTCAGCTCTAGGGCAATGTAGCACACCCAGAGCAGAAGTCCTACTTCAGCCAGATCAGGCCTTCAAAGAAACTGCGTTTCACAGGCCTTTGGAAGAGATGTTCCCGGTAGGCTGTAAGAGCACTGTGCAGAGCGAGTTGTTTCTTAGCTTCCCAAAGAGCTGGAAGCAAGATGCTGTGGGGCCCAACTCGCCCTTTGGAAAGAAGCCTGCACGTTGTGCCTTTCAGCTCTAGGGCAATGTAGCACACCCAGAGCAGAAGTCCTACTTCAGCCAGATCAGGCCTGCAAAGAAACTGCGTTTCACAGGCCTTTGGAAGAGATGTTCCCGGTAGGCTGTAAGAGCACTGTGCACAGCGAGTTGATACTTCGCTTCCCAAAAAGCTGGAAGCAAGATGCTGTGGGGCCCAACTCGCCCTTTGGAAAGAAGCCTGCACGTTGTGCCTTTCAGCTCTAGGGCAATGTAGCACACCCAGAGCAGAAGTCCTACTTCAGCCAGATCAGGCCTGCAAAGAAACTGCGTTTCACAGGCCTTTGGAAGAGATCATGCCGGTAGGCTGTAAGAGCACTGTGCAGAGCGAGCTGTTTCTTCGCTTCGCAAAGAGCTGGAAGCAAGATGCTGTGGGGCCCAACTCGCCCTTTGGAAAGAAGCCTGCACGTTGTGCCTTTCAGCTCTAGGGCAATGTAGCACACCCAGAGCAGAAGTCCTACTTCAGCCAGATCAGGCCTGCAAAGAAACTGCGTTTCACAGGCCTTTGGAAGAGATGATGCCGGTAGGCTGTAAGAGCACTGTGCAGAGCGAGTTGTTTCTTAGCTTCCCAAAGAGCTGGAAGCAAGATGCTGTGGCGCCCAACTCGCACTTTGGAAAGAAGCCTGCACGTTGTGCCTTCCAGCTCTAGGGCAATGTAGCACACCCAGAGCAGAAGTCCTACTTCAGCCAGATCAGGCCTGCAAAGAAACTGCGTTTCACAGGCCTTTGGAAGAGATGTTCCCGGTAGGCTGTAAGAGCACTGTGCAGAGCGAGTGGCTTCTTAGCTTCCCAAAGAGCTGGAAGCAAGATGCTGTGGGGCCCAACTCGCCCTTTGGAAAGAAGCCTGCACGTTGTGCCTTCCAGCTCTAGGGCAATGTAGCACACCCAGAGCAGAAGTCCTACTTCAGCCAGATCAGGCCTGCAAAGAAACTGCGTTTCACAGGCCCTTGGAAGAGATGTTCCCGGTAGGCTGTAAGAGCACTGTGCAGAGCGAGTTGTTTCTTAGCTTCCCAAAGAGCTGGAAGCAAGATGCTGTGGGGCCCAACTCGCCCTTTGGAAAGAAGCCTGCACGTTGTGCCTTTCAGCTCTAGGGCAATGTAGCACACCCAGAGCAGAAGTCCTACTTCTGCCAGATCAGGCCTGCAAAGAAACTGCGTTTCACAGGCCTTTGGAAGAGATGTTCCCGGTAGGCTGTACGAGCACTGTGCAGAGCGAGTTGTTTCATAGCTTCCCAAAGAGCTGGAAGCAAGATGCTGTGGGGCCCAACTCGCCCTTTGGAAAGAAGCCTGCACGTTGTGCCTTTCAGCTCTAGGGCAATGTAGCACACCCAGAGCAGAAGTCCTACTTCAGCCAGATCAGGCCTGCAAAGAAACTGCGTTTCACAGGCCTTTGGAAGAGATGTTCCCGGTAGGCTGTAAGAGCACTGTGCAGAGCGAGTGGTTTCTTAGCTTCCCAAAGAGCTGGAAGCAAGATGCTGTGGGGCCCAACTCGCCCTTTGGAAAGAAGCCTGCACGTTGTGCCTTTCAGCTCTAGGGCAATGTAGCACACCCAGAGCAGAAGTCCTACTTCAGCCAGATCAGGCCTGCAAAGAAACTGCGTTTCACAGGCCCTTGGAAGAGATGTTCCCGGTAGGCTGTAAGAGCACTGTGCAGAGCGAGTTGTTTCTTAGCTTCCCAAAGAGCTGGAAGCAAGATGCTGTGGGGCCCAACTCGCCCTTTGGAAAGAAGCCTGCACGTTGTGCCTTTCAGCTCTAGGGCAATGTAGCACACCCAGAGCAGAAGTCCTACTTCTGCCAGATCAGGCCTGCAAAGAAACTGCGTTTCACAGGCCTTTGGAAGAGATGTTCCCGGTAGGCTGTACGAGCACTGTGCAGAGCGAGTTGTTTCTTAGCTTCCCAAAGAGCTGGAAGCAAGATGCTGTGGGGCCCAACTCGCCCTTTGGAAAGAAGCCTGCACGTTGTGCCTTTCAGCTCTAGGGCAATGTAGCACACCCAGAGCAGAAGTCCTACTTCAGCCAGATCAGGCCTGCAAAGAAACTGCGTTTCACAGGCCTTTGGAAGAGATGTTCCCGGTAGGCTGTAAGAGCACTGTGCAGAGCGAGTTGTTTCTTAGCTTCCCAAAGAGCTGGAAGCAAGATGCTGTGGGGCCCAACTCGCCCTTTGGAAAGAAGCCTGCACGTTGTGCCTTTCAGCTCTAGGGCAATGTAGCACACCCAGAGCAGAAGTCCTACTTCAGCCAGATCAGGCCTGCAAAGAAACTGCGTTTCACAGGCCTTTGGAAGAGATGTTCCCGGTAGGCTGTAAGAGCACTGTGCAGAGCGAGTTGATACTTCGCTTCCCAAAAAGCTGGAAGCAAGATGCTGTGGGGCCCAACTCGCCCTTTGGAAAGAAGCCTGCACGTTGTGCCTTTCAGCTCTAGGGCAATGTAGCACACCCAGAGCAGAAGTCCTACTTCAGCCAGATCAGGCCTGCAAAGAAACTGCATTTCACAGGCCTTTGGAAGAGATCATGCCGGTAGGCTGTAAGAGCACTGTGCAGAGCGAGTTGTTTCTTCGCTTCGCAAAGAGCTGGAAGCAAGATGCTGTGGGGCCCAACTCGCCCTTTGGAAAGAAGCCTGCACGTTGTGCCTTTCAGCTCTAGGGCAATGTGGCCCACCCAGAGCAGAAGTCCTACATCTGCCAGATCAGGCCTGCAAAGAAACTGCGTTTCACAGGCCTTTGGAAGAGATGTTCCCGGTAGGCTGTAAGAGCACTGTGCAGAGCGAGTTGTTTCTTAGCTTCCCAAAGAGCTGGAAGCAAGATGCTGTGGGGCCCAACTCGCCCTTTGGAAAGAAGCCTGCACGTTGTGCCTTTCAGCTCTAGGGCAATGTAGCACACCCAGAGCAGAAGTCCTACTTCTGCCAGATCAGGCCTGCAAAGAAACTGCATTTCACAGGCCTTTGGAAGAGATGTTCCCGGTAGGCTTTAAGAGCACTGTGCAGAGCGAGTTGTTTCTTAGCTTCCCAAAGAGCTGGAAGCAAGATGCTGTGGGGCCCAACTCGCCCTTTGGAAAGAAGCCTGCACGTTGTGCCTTTCAGCTCTAGGGCAATGTAGCACACCCAGAGCAGAAGTCCTACTTCAGCCAGATCAGGCCTGCAAAGAAACTGCGTTTCACAGGCCTTTGGAAGAGGTGTTCCCGGTAGGCTGTAAGAGCACTGTGCAGAGCGAGTTGTTTCTTAGCTTCCCAAAGAGCTGGAAGCAAGATGCTGTGGGGCCCAACTCGCCCTTTGGAAAGAAGCCTGCACGTTGTGCCTTTCAGCTCTAGGGCAATGTGGCACACCCAGAGCAGAAGTCCTACTTCAGCCAGATCAGGCCTGCAAAGAAACTGCGTTTCACAGGCCTTTGGAAGAGATGTTCCCGGTAGGCTGTAAGAGCACTGTGCAGAGCGAGTTGTTTCTTAGCTTCCCAAAGAGCTGGAAGCAAGATGCTGTGGGGCCCAACTCGCCCTTTGGAAAGAAGCCTGCACGTTGTGCCGTTCAGCTCTAGGGCAATGTGGCCCACCCAGAGCAGAAGTCCTACTTCAGCCAGATCAGGCCTGCAAAGAAACTGCGTTTCACAGGCCTTTGGAAGAGATGTTCCCGGTAGGCTTTAAGAGCACTGTGCAGAGCGAGTTGTTTCTTAGCTTCCCAAAGAGCTGGAAGCAAGATGCTGTGGGGCCCAACTCGCCCTTTGGAAAGAAGCCTGCACGTTGTGCCTTTCAGCTCTAGGGCAATGTAGCACACCCAGAGCAGAAGTCCTACTTCAGCCAGATCAGGCCTGCAAAGAAACTGCGTTTCACAGGCCTTTGGAAGAGATGTTCCCGGTAGGCTGTAAGAGCACTGTGCAGAGCGAGTTGTTTCTTAGCTTCCCAAAGAGCTGGAAGCAAGATGCTGTGGGGCCCAACTCGCCCTTTGGAAAGAAGCCTGCACGTTGTGCCTTTCAGCTCTAGGGCAATGTAGCACACCCAGAGCAGAAGTCCTACTTCAGCCAGATCAGGCCTGCAAAGAAACTGCGTTTCACAGGCCTTTGGAAGAAATGTTCCCGGTAGGCTGTAAGAGCACTGTGCAGAGCGAGTTGTTTCTTAGCTTCCCAAAGAGCTGGAAGCAAGATGCTGTGGGGCCCAACTCGCCCTTTGGAAAGAAGCCTGCACGTTGTGCCTTTCAGCTCTAGGGCAATGTAGCACACCCAGAGCAGAAGTCCTACTTCAGCCAGATCAGGCCTGCAAAGAAACTGCGTTTCACAGGCCTTTGGAAGAGATGTTCCCGGTAGGCTGTAAGAGCACTGTGCAGAGCGAGTTGTTTCTTAGCTTCCCAAAGAGCTGGAAGCAAGATGCTGTGGGGCCCAACTCGCCCTTTGGAAAGAAGCCTGCACGTTGTGCCTTTCAGCTCTAGGGCAATGTAGCACACCCAGAGCAGAAGTCCTACTTCAGCCAGATCAGGCCTGCAAAGAAACTGCGTTTCACAGGCCTTTGGAAGAGATGTTCCCGGTAGGCTGTAAGAGCACTGTGCAGAGCGAGTTGTTTCTTAGCTTCCCAAAGAGCTGGAAGCAAGATGCTGTGGGGCCCAACTCGCCCTTTGGAAAGAAGCCTGCACGTTGTGCCTTTCAGCTCTAGGGCAATGTAGCACACCCAGAGCAGAAGTCCTACTTCAGCCAGATCAGGCCTGCAAAGAAACTGCGTTTCACAGGCCTTTGGAAGAGATGTTCCCGGTAGGCTGTAAGAGCACTGTGCAGAGCGAGTTGTTTCTTAGCTTCCCAAAGAGCTGGAAGCAAGATGCTGTGGGGCCCAACTCGCCCTTTGGAAAGAAGCCTGCACGTTGTGCCTTTCAGCTCTAGGGCAATGTGGCCCACCCAGAGCAGAAGTCCTACTTCTGCCAGATCAGGCCTGCAAAGAAACTGCGTTTCACAGGCCTTTGGAAGAGATGTTCCCGGTAGGCTGTAAGAGCACTGTGCAGAGCGAGTTGTTTCTTAGCTTCCCAAAGAGCTGGAAGCAAGATGCTGTGGGGCCCTACTCGCCCTTTGGAACGAAGCCTGCACGTTGTGCCTTTCAGCTCTAGGGCAATGTAGCACACCCAGAGCAGAAGTCCTACTTCTGCCAGATCAGGCCTGCAAAGAAACTGCGTTTCACAGGCCTTTGGAAGAGATGTTCCCGGTAGGCTGTAAGAGCGCTCTGCAGAGCGACTTGTTTGTTAGCTTCCCAAAGAGCTGGAAGCAAGATGCTGTGGGTCCCAAATCGCCATTTCGAAAGAAGCCTGTACGTTAGGCCTTTCAGCTCTAGGGCAATGTAGCACACCCAGAGCAGAAGTCCTACTTCAGCCAGATCAGGCCTGCAAAGAAACTGCGTTTCACAGGCCTTTGGAAGAGATGTTCCCGGTAGGCTGTAAGAGCACTGTGCAGAGCGAGTTGTTTCTTAGCTTCCCAAAGAGCTGGAAGCAAGATGCTGTGGGGCCCAACTCGCCCTTTGGAAAGAAGCCTGCACGTTGTGCCTTTCAGCTCTAGGGCAATGTAGCACACCCAGAGCAGAAGTCCTACTTCAGCCAGATCAGGCCTGCAAAGAAACTGCGTTTCACAGGCCTTTGGAAGAGATGTTCCCAGTAGGCTGTAAGAGCACTGTGCAGAGCGAGTTGTTTCTTAGCTTCCCAAAGAGCTGGAAGCAAGATGCTGTGGGGCCCAACTCGCCCTTTGGAAAGAAGCCTGCACGTTGTGCCTTTCAGCTCTAGGGCAATGTAGTACACCCAGAGCAGAAGTCCTACTTCAGCCAGATCAGGCCTGCAAAGAAACTGCGTTTCACAGGCCTTTGGAAGAGATGTTCCCGGTAGGCTGTAAGAGCACTGTGCAGAGCGAGTTGTTTCTTAACTTCCCAAAGAGCTGGAAGCAAGATGCTGTGGGGCCCAACTCGCCCTTTGGAAAGAAGCCTGCACGTTGTGCCTTTCAGCTCTAGGGCAATGTAGCACACCCAGACCAGAGTCCTACTTCAGCCAGATCAGGCCTGCAAAGAAACTGCGTTTCACAGGCCTTTGGAAGAGATGTTCCCGGTAGGCTGTAAGAGCACTGTGCAGAGCGAGTTGTTTCTTAGCTTCCCAAAGAGCTGGAAGCAAGATGCTGTGGTGCCCAACTCGCCCTTTGGAAAGAAGCCTGCACGTTGTGCCTTTCAGCTCTAGGGCAATGTAGCACACCCAGAGCAGAAGTCCTACTTCAGCCAGATCAGGCCTGCAAAGAAACTGCGTTTCACAGGCCTTTGGAAGAGATGTTCCCGGTAGGCTGTAAGAGCACTCTGCAGAGCGAGTTGTTTCTTAGCTTCCCAAAGAGATGGAAGCAAGATGCTGTGGGGCCCAACTCTCCCTTTGGAAAGAAGCCTGCACGTTGTGCCTTTCAGCTCTAGGGCAATGTAGCACACCCAGAGCAGAAGTCCTACTTCTGCCAGATCAGGCCTGCAAAGAAACTGCGTTTCACAGGCATTTGGAAGACATGTTCCCGGTAGGATGTAAGAGCACTGTGCAGAGCGAGTTGTTTCTTAGCTTCCCAAAGAGCTGGAAGCAAGATGCTGTGGGTCCCAACTCGCCCTTTGGAAAGAAGCCTGCACGTTGTGCCTTTCAGCTCTAGGGCAATGTAGCACACCCAGAGCAGAAGTCCTACTTCAGCCAGATCAGGCCTGCAAAGAAACTGCGTTTCACAGGCCTTTGGAAGAGATGTTCACGGTAGGCTGTAAGAGCACTGTGCAGAGCGAGTTGTTTCTTAGCTTCCCAAAGAGCTGGAAGCAAGATGCTGTGGGGCCCAACTCGCCCTTTGGAAAGAAGCCTGCACGTTGTGCCTTTCAGCTCTAGGGCAATGTAGCACACCCAGAGCAGAAGTCTTACTTCAGCCAGATCAGGCCGGCAAAGAAACTGCCTTTCACAGGCCTTTGGAAGAGATGTTCCCGGTAGACTGTAAGAGCACTGTGCAGAGAGAGTTGTTTCTTAGCTTCCCAAAGAGCTGGAAGCAAGATGCTGTGGAGCCCAACTCGCCCTTTGGAAAGAAGCCTGCACGTTGTGCCTTTCAGCTCTAGGGCAATGTAGCACACCCAGAGCAGAAGTCCTACTTCAGACAGATCAGGCCTGCAAAGAAACTGCGTTTCACAGGCCTTTGGAAGAGATGTTCCCGGTAGGCTGTAAGAGCACTGTGCAGAGCGAGTTGTTTCTTAGCTTCCCAAAGAGCTGGAAGCAAGATGCTGTGGGGCCCAACTCGCCCTTTGGAAAGAAGCCTGCACGTTGTGCCTTTCAGCTCTAGGGCAATGTAGCACACCCAGAGCAGAAGTCCTACTTCAGCCAGATCAGGCCTGCAAAGAAACTGCCTTTCACAGGCCTTTAGAAGAGATGTTCCCGGAAGGCAGTAAGAGCACTGTGCAGAGCGAGTTGTTTCTTAGCTTCCCAAAGAGCTGGAAGCAAGATGCTGTGGGGCCCTACTCGCCCTTTGGAACGAAGCCTGCACGTTGTGCCTTTCAGCTCTAGGGCAATGTAGCACACCCAGAGCAGAAGTCCTACTTCTGCCAGATCAGGCCTGCAAAGAAACTGCGTTTCACAGGCCTTTGGAAGAGATGTTCCCGGTAGGCTGTAAGAGCACTGTGCAGAGCGAGTTGTTTCTTAGCTTCCCAAAGAGCTGGAAGCAAGATGCTGTGGTGCCCAACTCGCCCTTTGGAAAGAAGCCTGCACGTTGTGCCTTTCAGCTCTAGGGCAATGTAGCACACCCAGAGCAGAAGTCCTACTTCAGCCAGATCAGGCCTGCAAAGAAACTGCGTTTCACAGGCCTTTGGAAGAGATGTTCCCGGTAGGCTGTAAGAGCACTGTGCAGAGCGAGTTGTTTCTTAGCTTCCCAAAGAGCTGGAAGCAAGATGCTGTGGTGCCCAACTCGCCCTTTGGAAAGAAGCCTGCACGTTGTGCCTTTCAGCTCTAGGGCAATGTAGCACACCCAGAGCAGAAGTCCTACTTCAGCCAGATCAGGCCGGCAAAGAAACTGCGTTTCACAGGCCTTTGGAAGAGATGTTCCCGGTAGGCTGTAAGAGCACTGTGCAGAGCGAGTTGTTTCTTAGCTTCCCAAAGAGCTGGAAGCAAGATGCTGTGGGGCCCAACTCGCCCTTTGGAAAGAAGCCTGCACGTTGTGCCTTTCAGCTCTAGGGCAATGTAGCACACCCAGAGCAGAAGTCTTACTTCAGCCAGATCAGGCCGGCAAAGAAACTGCCTTTCACAGGCCTTTGGAAGAGATGTTCCCGGTAGACTGTAAGAGCACTGTGCAGAGCGAGTTGTTTCTTAGCTTCCCAAAGAGCTGGAAGCAAGATGCTGTGGAGCCCAACTCGCCCTTTGGAAAGAAGCCTGCACGTTGTGCCTTTCAGCTCTAGGGCAATGTAGCACACCCAGAGCAGAAGTCCTACTTCAGCCAGATCAGGCCTGCAAAGAAACTGCGTTTCACAGGCCTTTGGAAGAGATGTTCCCGGTAGGCTGTAAGAGCACTGTGCAGAGCGAGTTGTTTCTTAGCTTCCCAAAGAGCTGGAAGCAAGATGCTGTGGGGCCCAACTCGCCCTTTGGAAAGAAGCCTGCACGCTGTGCCTTTCAGCTCAAGGGCAATGTAGCACACCCAGAGCAGAAGTCCTACTTCAGCCAGATCAGGCCTGCAAAGAAACTGCGTTTCACAGGCCTTTAGAAGAGATGTTCCCGGAAGGCAGTAAGAGCACTGTGCAGAGCGAGTTGTTTCTTAGCTTCCCAAAGAGCTGGAAGCAAGATGCTGTGGGGCCCTACTCGCCCTTTGGAACGAAGCCTGCACGTTGTGCCTTTCAGCTCTAGGGCAATGTAGCACACCCAGAGCAGAAGTCCTACTTCTGCCAGATCAGGCCTGCAAAGAAACTGCGTTTCACAGGCCTTTGGAAGAGATGTTCCCGGTAGGCTGTAAGAGCACTGTGCAGAGCGACTTGTTTGTTAGCTTCCCAAAGAGCTGGAAGCAAGATGCTGTGGGTCCCAAATCGCCATTTCGAAAGAAGCCTGTACGTTAGGCCTTTCAGCTCTAGGGCAATGTAGCACACCCAGAGCAGAAGTCCTACTTCAGCCAGATCAGGCCTGCAAAGAAACTGCGTTTCACAGGCCTTTGGAAGAGATGTTCCCGGTAGGCTGTAAGAGCACTGTGCAGAGCGAGTTGTTTATTAGCTTCCCAAAGAGCTGGAAGCAAGATGCTGTGGGGCCCAACTCGCCCTTTGGAAAGAAGCCTGCACGTTGTGCCTTTCAGCTCTAGGGCAATGTAGCACACCCAGAGCAGAAGTCCTACTTCAGCCAGATCAGGCCTGCAAAGAAACTGCGTTTCACAGGCCTTTAGAAGAGATGTTCCCGGTAGGCAGTAAGAGCACTGTGCAGAGCGAGTTGTTTCTTAGCTTCCCAAAGAGCTGGAAGCAAGATGCTGTGGGGCCCTACTCGCCCTTTGGAACGAAGCCTGCACGTTGTGCCTTTCAGCTCTAGGGCAATGTAGCACACCCAGAGCAGAAGTCCTACTTCTGCCAGATCAGGCCTGCAAAGAAACTGCGTTTCACAGGCCTTTGGAAGAGATGTTCCCGGTAGGCTGTAAGAGCACTGTGCAGAGCGACTTGTTTGTTAGCTTCCCAAAGAGCTGGAAGCAAGATGCTGTGGGTCCCAAATCGCCATTTCGAAAGAAGCCTGTACGTTAGGCCTTTCAGCTCTAGGGCAATGTAGCACACCCAGAGCAGAAGTCCTACTTCAGCCAGATCAGGCCTGCAAAGAAACTGCGTTTCACAGGCCTTTGGAAGAGATGTTCCCGGTAGGCTGTAAGAGCACTGTGCAGAGCGAGTTGTTTCTTAGCTTCCCAAAGAGCTGGAAGCAAGATGCTGTGGGGCCCAACTCGCCCTTTGGAAAGAAGCCTGCACGTTGTGCCTTTCAGCTCCAGGGCAATGTAGCACACCCAGAGCAGAAGTCCTACTTCAGCCAGATCAGGCCTGCAAAGAAACTGCGTTTCACAGGCCTTTGGAAGAGATGTTCCCGGTAGGCTGTAAGAGCACTGTGCAGAGCGAGTTGTTTCTTAGCTTCCCAAAGAGCTGGAAGCAAGATGCTGTGGGGCCCAACTCGCCCTTTGGAAAGAAGCCTGCACGTTGTGCCTTTCAGCTCTAGGGCAATGTAGTACACCCAGAGCAGAAGTCCTACTTCAGCCAGATCAGGCCTGCAAAGAAACTGCGTTTCACAGGCCTTTGTAAGAGATGTTCCCGGTAGGCTGTAAGAGCACTGTGCAGAGCGAGTTGTTTCTTAGCTTCCCAAAGAGCTGGAAGCAAGATGCTGTGGTGCCCAACTCGCCCTTTGGAAAGAAGCCTGCACGTTGTGCCTTTCAGCTCTAGGGCAATGTAGCACACCCAGAGCAGAAGTCCTACTTCAGCCAGATCAGGCCTGCAAAGAAACTGCGTTTCACAGGCCTTTGGAAGAGATGTTCCCGGTAGGCAGTAAGAGCACTGTGCAGAGCGAGTTGTTTCTTAGCTTCCCAAAGAGCTGGAAGCAAGATGCTGTGGGGCCCAACTCGCCCTTTGAAACGAAGCCTGCACGTTGTGCCTTTCAGCTCTAGGGCAATGTAGCACACCCAGAGCAGAAGTCCTACTTCTGCCAGATCAGGCCTGCAAAGAAACTGCGTTTCACAGGCCTTTGGAAGAGATGTTCCCGGTAGGCTGTAAGAGCACTGTGCAGAGCGACTTGTTTGTTAGCTTCCCAAAGAGCTGGAAGCAAGATGCTGTGGGTCCCAAATCGCCATTTCGAAAGAAGCCTGTACGTTAGGCCTTTCAGCTCTAGGGCAATGTAGCACACCCAGAGCAGAAGTCCTACTTCAGCCAGATCAGGCCTGCAAAGAAACTGCGTTTCACAGGCCTTTGGAAGAGATGTTCCCGGTAGGCTGTAAGAGCACTGTGCAGAGCGAGTTGTTTATTAGCTTCCCAAAGAGCTGGAAGCAAGATGCTGTGGGGCCCAACTCGCCCTTTGGAAAGAAGCCTGCACGTTGTGCCTTTCAGCTCTAGGGCAATGTAGCACACCCAGAGCAGAAGTCCTACTTCAGCCAGATCAGGCCTGCAAAGAAACTGCGTTTCACAGGCCTTTGGAAGAGATGTTCCCGGTAGGCAGTAAGAGCACTGTGCAGAGCGAGTTGTTTCTTAGCTTCCCAAAGAGCTGGAAGCAAGATGCTGTGGGGCCCAACTCGCCCTTTGGAAAGAAGCCTGCACGTTGTGCCTTTCAGCTCTAGGGCAATGTAGCACACCCAGAGCAGAAGTCCTACTTCTGCCAGATCAGGCCTGCAAAGAAACTGCGTTTCACAGGCCTTTGGAAGAGATGTTCCCGGTAGGCTGTAAGAGCACTGTGCAGAGCGAGTTGTTTCTTAGCTTCCCAAAGAGCTGGAAGCAAGATGCTGTGGGGCCCA
>NW_027226901.1:0-16806 GCF_037783145.1 Equus przewalskii
GAGCTACGTATTGCTCTGTGTTTCACAGGCCTTTGGAAGAGATGTTCCCGGTAGGCTGTAAGAGCACTGTGCAGAGCGAGTTGTTTCTTAGCTTCCCAAAGAGCTGGAAGCAAGATGCTGTGGGGCCCAACTCGCCCTTTGGAAAGAAGCCTGCACGTTGTGCCTTTCAGCTCTAGGGCAAAGTAGCACACCCAGAGCAGAAGTCCTACTTCAGCCAGATCAGGCCTGCAAAGAAACTGCGTTTCACAGGCCTTTGGAAGAGATGTTACCGGTAGGCTGTAAGAGCACTGTACAGAGCGAGTTGTTTCTTAGCTTCCCAAGGAGCTGGAAGCAAGCTGCTGTGGGGCCCAACTCGCGCTTTGGAAAGAAGCCTGCACGTTGTGCCTTTCAGCTCTAGGGCAAAGTAGCACACCCAGAGCAGAAGTCCTACTTCAGCCAGATCAGGCCTGCAAAGAAACTGCGTTTCATAGGCCTTTGGAAGAGATGTTCCCGGTAGGCTGTAAGAGCACTGTGCAGAGCGAGTTGTTTCTTAGCTTCCCAAAGAGCTGGAAGCAAGATGCTGTGGGGCCCAACTCGCCCTTTGGAAAGAAGCCTGCACGTTGTGCCTTTCAGCTCTAGGGCAAAGTAGCACACCCGGAGCAGAAGTCCTACTTCAGCCAGATCAGGCCTGCAAAGAAACTGCGTTTCACTGGCCTTTGGAAGAGATGTTCCAATTAGGCTGTAAGAGCACTGTGCAGATCGAGTTGTTTCTTAGCTTCCCAAAGAGCTGGAAGCAAGACGCTGTGGGGCCCAACTCGCCCTTTGGAAAGAAGCCTGCACGTTGTGCCTTTCAGCTCTAGGGCAAAGTAGCACACCCAGAGCAGAAGTCCTACTTCAGCCAGATCAGGCCTGCAAAGAAACTGCGTTTCACAGGCCTTTGGAAGACATGTTCCCACTAGGCTGTAAGAGCACTGTGCAGAGCGAGTTGTTTCTTAGCTTCCCAAAGAGCTGGAAGCAAGATGCTGTGGGGCCCAACTCGCCCTTTGGAAAGAAGCCTGCACGTTGTGCCTTTCAGCTCTAGGGCAAAGTAGCACACCCAGAGCAGAAGTCCTACTTCAGCCAGATCAGGCCTGCAAAGAAACTGCGTTTCACAGGCCTTTGGAAGAGATGTTCCCGGTAGGCTGTAAGAGCACTGTGCAGAGCGAGTTGTTTCTTAGCTTCCCAAAGAGCTGGAAGCAAAATGCTGTGGGGCCCAACTCGCCCTTTGGAAAGAAGCCTGCACCTTGTGCCTTTCAGCTCTAGGGCAATGTAGCACACCCAGAGCAGAAGTCCTACTTCAGCCAGATCAGGCCTGCAAAGAAACTGCGTTTCACAGGCATTTGGAAGAAATGTTCCCGGTAGGCTGTAACAGCACTGTGCAGAGCGAGTTGTTTCTTAGCTTCCCAAAGAGCTGGAAGCAAGATGCTGTTGGGCCCAAATCACCATTAGGAAAGGAGCCTGCACGTTGTGCCTTTCAGCTCTAGGGCAATGTAGCACACCCAGAGCAGAAGTCCTACTTCAGCCAGATCAGGCCTGCAAAGAAACTGCGTTTCACAGGCCTTTGGAAGAGATGTTCCCGGTAGGCTGTAAGAGCACTGTGCAGAGCGAGTTGTTTCTTAGCTTCCCAAAGAGCTGGAAGCAAGATGCTGTGGGGCCCAACTCGCCCTTTGGAAAGAAGCCTGCACGTTGTGCCTTTCAGCTCTAGGGCAATGTAGCACACCCAGAGCAGAAGTCCTACTTCAGCCAGATCAGGCCTGCAAAGAAACTGCGTTTCACAGGCATTTGGAAGAAATGTTCCCGGTAGGCTGTAACAGCACTGTGCAGAGCGAGTTGTTTCTTAGCTTCCCAAAGAGCTGGAAGCAAGATGCTGTTGGGCCCAAATCACCATTAGGAAAGGAGCCTGCACGTTGTGCCTTTCAGCTCTAGGGCAATGTAGCACACCCAGAGCAGAAGTCCTACTTCAGCCAGATCAGGCCTGCAAAGAAACTGCGTTTCACAGGCCTTTGGAAGAGATGTTCCCGGTAGGCTGTAAGAGCACTGTGCAGAGCGAGTTGTTTCTTAGCTTCCCAAAGAGCTGGAAGCAAGAGGCTGTGGGGCCCAACTCACCCTTAGGAAAGAAGCCTGCACGTTGTGCCTTTCAGCTCTAGGGCAATGTAGCACACCCAGAGCAGAAGTCCTACTTCAGCCAGATCAGGCCTGCAAAGAAACTGCGTTTCACAGGCCTTTGGAAGAGATGTTCCCGGTAGGCTGTAAGAGCACTGTGCAGAGCGAGTTGTTTCTTAGCTTCCCAAAGAGCTGGAAGCAAGATGCTGTGGGGCCCAACTCGCCCTTTGGAAAGAAGCCTGCACGTTGTGCCTTTCAGCTCTAGGGCAATGTAGCACACCCAGAGCAGAAGTTCTACTTCAACCAGATCAGGCCTGCAAAGAAACTGCGTTTCACAGGCCTTTGGAAGAGATGTTCCCGGTAGGCTGTAAGAGGACTGTGCAGAGCGAGTTGTTTCTTAGCTTCCCAAAGAGCTGGAAGCAAGATGCTGTGGGGCCCAACTCGCCCTTAGGAAAGAAGCCTGCACGTTGTGCCTTTCAGCTCTAGGGCAGTGTAGCACACCCAGAGCAGAAGTCCTACTTCAGCCAGATTAGGCCTGCAAAGAAACTGCGTTTCAAAGGCCTTTGGAAGAGATGTTCCCGGTAGGCTGTAAGAGCACTGTGCAGAGCGAGTTGTTTCTTAGCTTCCCAAAGAGCTGGAAGCAAGATGCTGTGGGGCCCAACTCGCCCTTTGGAAAGAAGCCTACACGTTGTGCCTTTCTGCTCTAGGGCAATGTAGCACACCCAGAGCAGGAGTCCTACTTCAGCCAGATCAGGCCTGCAAAGAAACTGCGTTTCACAGTCCTTTGGAAGAGATGTTCCCGGTAGGCAGTAAGAGCACTGTGCAGAGCGAGTTGTTTCTTAGCTTCCCAAAGAGGTGGAAGCAAGATGCTGTGGGGCTGAACTCGCCCTTTGGAAAGAAGCCTGCACGTTTTGCCTTTCAGCTCTAGGGCAATGTAGCACACCCAGAGCAGGAGTCCTACTTCAGCCAGATCAGGCCTGCAAAGAAACTGTCTTTCACAGGCCTTTGGAAGAGATGTTCTCGGTAGGCAGTAAGAGCACTGTGCAGAGCGAGTTGTTTCTTAGCTTCCCAAAGAGCTGGAAGCAAGATGCTGTTGGGCCCAACTCACCATTAGGAAAGGAGCCTGCACGTTGTGCCTTTCAGCTCTAGGGCAATGTAGCACACCCAGAGCAGAAGTCCTACTTCAGCCAGATCAGGCCTGCAAAGAAACTGCGTTTCACAGGCCTTTGGAAGAGATGTTCCCGGTAGGCTGTAAGAGCACTGTGCAGAGCGAGTTGTTTCTTAGCTTCCCAAAGAGCTGGAAGCAAGAGGCTGTGGGGCCCAACTCACCCTTAGTAAAGAAGTCTGCACGTAGTGCCTTTCAGCTCTAGGGCAATGTAGCACACCCAGAGCAGAAGTCCTACTTCAGCCAGATCAGGCCTGCAAAGAAACTGCGTTTCACAGGCCTTTGGAAGAGATGTTCCCGGTAGGCTGTAAGAGCACTGTGCAGAGCGAGTTGTTTCTTAGCTTCCCAAAGAGCTGGAAGCAAGATGCTGTGGGGCCCAACTCGCCCTTTGGAAAGAAGCCTGCACGTTGTGCCTTTCAGCTCTAGGGCAATGTAGCACACCCAGAGCAGAAGTCCTACTTCAGCCAGATCAGGCCTGCAAAGAAACTGCGTTTCACAGGCCTTTGGAAGAGATGTTCCCGGTAGGCTGTAAGAGCACTGTGCAGAGCGAGTTGTTTCTTAGCTTCCCAAAGAGCTGGAAGCAAGATGCTGTGGGGCCCAACTCGCCCTTTGGAAAGAAGCCTGCACGTTGTGCCTTTCAGCTCTAGGGCAATGTCGCACACCCAGAGCAGAAGTTCTACTTCAGCCAGATCAGGCCTGCAAAGAAACTGCGTTTCACAGGCCTTTGGAAGAGATGTTCCCGGTAGGCTGTAAGAGCACTGTGCAGAGCGAGTTGTTTCTTAGCTTCCCAAAGAGCTGGAAGCAAGATGCTGTGGGGCCCAACTCGCCCTTTGGAAAGAAGCCTGCACGTTGTGCCTTTCAGCTCTAGGGCAATGTAGCACACCCAGAGCAGAAGTCCTACTTCAGCCAGATCAGGCCTGCAAAGAAACTGCGTTTCACAGGCCTTTGGAAGAGATGTTCCCGGTAGGCTGTAAGAGCACTGTGCAGAGCGAGTTGTTTCTTAGCTTCCCAAAGAGCTGGAAGCAAGATGCTGTGGGGCCCAACTCGCCCTTTGGAAAGAAGCCTGCACGTTGTGCCTTTCAGCTCTAGGGCAATGTAGCACACCCAGAGCAGAAGTCCTACTTCAGCCAGATCAGGCCTGCAAAGAAACTGCGTTTCACAGGCCTTTGGAAGAGATGTTCCCGGTAGGCTGTAAGAGCACTGTGCAGAGCGAGTTGTTTCTTAGCTTCCCAAAGAGCTGGAAGCAAGATGCTGTGGGGCCCAACTCGCCCTTTGGAAAGAAGCCTGCACGTTGTGCCTTTCAGCTCTAGGGCAATGTAGCACACCCAGAGCAGAAGTCCTACTTCAGCCAGATCAGGCCTGCAAAGAAACTGCGTTTCACAGGCCTTTGGAAGAGATGTTCCCGGTAGGCTGTAAGAGCACTGTGCAGAGCGAGTTGTTTCTTAGCTTCCCAAAGAGCTGGAAGCAAGATGCTGTTGGGCCCAACTCACCATTAGGAAAGGAGCCTGCACGTTGTGCCTTTCAGCTCTAGGGCAATGTAGCACACCCAGAGCAGAAGTCCTACTTCAGCCAGATCAGGCCTGCAAAGAAACTGCGTTTCACAGGCCTTTGGAAGAGATGTTCCCGGTAGGCTGTAAGAGCACTGTGCAGAGCGAGTTGTTTCTTAGCTTCCCAAAGAGCTGGAAGCAAGATGCTGTGGGGCCCAACTCACCCTTAGGAAAGAAGCCTGCACGTTGTGCCTTTCAGCTCTAGGGCAATGTAGCACACCCAGAGCAGAAGTCCTACTTCAGCCAGATCAGGCCTGCAAAGAAACTGCGTTTCACAGGCCTTTGGAAGAGATGTTCCCGGTAGGCTGTAAGAGCACTGTGCAGAGCGAGTTGTTTCTTAGCTTCCCAAAGAGCTGGAAGCAAGATGCTGTGGGGCCCAACTCGCCCTTTGGAAAGAAGCCTGCACGTTGTGCCTTTCAGCTCTAGGGCAATGTAGCACACCCAGAGCAGAAGTTCTACTTCAGCCAGATCAGGCCTGCAAAGAAACTGCGTTTCACAGGCCTTTGGAAGAGATGTTCCCGGTAGGCTGTAAGAGCACTGTGCAGAGCGAGTTGTTTCTTAGCTTCCCAAAGAGCTGGAAGCAAGATGCTGTGGGGCCCAACTCGCCCTTTGGAAAGAAGCCTGCACGTTGTGCCTTTCAGCTCTAGGGCAATGTAGCACACCCAGAGCAGAAGTCCTACTTCAGCCAGATCAGGCCTGCAAAGAAACTGCGTTTCACAGGCCTTTGGAAGAGATGTTCCCGGTAGGCTGTAAGAGCACTGTGCAGAGCGAGTTGTTTCTTAGCTTCCCAAAGAGCTGGAAGCAAGATGCTGTGGGGCCCAACTCGCCCTTTGGAAAGAAGCCTACACGTTGTGCCTTTCAGCTCTAGGGCAATGTAGCACACCCAGAGCAGGAGTCCTACTTCAGCCAGATCAGGCCTGCAAAGAAACTGCGTTTCACAGGCCTTTGGAAGAGATGTTCCCGGTAGGCAGTAAGAGCACTGTGCAGAGCGAGTTGTTTCTTAGCTTCCCAAAGAGCTGGAAGCAAGATGCTGTGGGGCCCAACTCGCCCTTTGGAAAGAAGCCTGCACGTTGTGCCTTTCAGCTCTAGGGCAATGTAGCACACCCAGAGCAGAAGTCCTACTTCAGCCAGATCAGGCCTGCAAAGAAACTGCGTTTCACAGGCCTTTGGAAGAGATGTTCCCGGTAGGCTGTAAGAGCACTGTGCAGAGCGAGTTGTTTCTTAGCTTCCCAAAGAGCTGGAAGCAAGATGCTGTTGGGCCCAACTCACCCTTAGGAAAGAAGCCTGCACGTTGTGCCTTTCAGCTCTAGGGCAATGTAGCACACCCAGAGCAGAAGTCCTACTTCAGCCAGATCAGGCCTGCAAAGAAACTGCGTTTCACAGGCCTTTGGAAGAGATGTTCCCGGTAGGCTGTAAGAGCACTGTGCAGAGCGAGTTGTTTCTTAGCTTCCCAAAGAGCTGGAAGCAAGATGCTGTGGGGCCCAACTCACCCTTTGGAAAGAAGCCTGCACGTTGTGCCTTTCAGCTCTAGGGCAATGTAGCACACCCAGAGCAGAAGTCCTACTTCAGCCAGATCAGGCCTGCAAAGAAACTGCGTTTCACAGGCCTTTGGAAGAGATGTTCCCGGTAGGCTGTAAGAGCACTGTGCAGAGCGAGTTGTTTCTTAGCTTCCCAAAGAGCTGGAAGCAAGATGCTGTGGGGCCCAACTCGCCCTTTGGAAAGAAGCCTGCACGTTGTGCCTTTCAGCTCTAGGGCAATGTAGCACACCCAGAGCAGAAGTCCTACTTCAGCCAGATCAGGCCTGCAAAGAAACTGCGTTTCACAGGCCTTTGGAAGAGATGTTCCCGGTAGGCTGTAAGAGCACTGTGCAGAGCGAGTTGTTTCTTAGCTTCCCAAAGAGCTGGAAGCAAGATGCTGTGGGGCCCAACTCGCCCTTTGGAAAGAAGCCTGCACGTTGTGCCTTTCAGCTCTAGGGCAATGTCGCACACCCAGAGCAGAAGTCCTACTTCAGGCAGATCAGGCCTGCAAAGAAGCTGCATTTCACAGGCCTTTGGAAGAGATGTTCCCGGTAGGCAGTAAGAGCACTGTGCAGAGCGAGTTGTTTCTTAGCTTCCCAAAGAGCTGGAAGCAAGATGCTGTGGGGCCCAACTCGCCCTTTGGAAAGAAGCCTGCACGTTGTGCCTTTCAGCTCTAGGGCAATGTAGCACACCCAGAGCAGAAGTCCTACTTCAGCCAGATCAGGCCTGCAAAGAAACTGCGTTTCACAGGCCTTTGGAAGAGATGTTCCCGGTAGGCTGTAAGAGCACTGTGCAGAGCGAGTTGTTTCTTAGCTTCCCAAAGAGCTGGAAGCAAGATGCTGTGGGGCCCAACTCGCCCTTTGGAAAGAAGCCTGCACGTTGTGCCTTTCAGCTCTAGGGCAATGTAGCACACCCAGAGCAGGAGTCCTACTTCAACCAGATCAGGCGTGCAAAGAAACTGCGTTTCACAGGCCATGGAAGAGATGTTCCCGGTAGGCTGTAAGAGCACTGTGCAGAGCGAGTTGTTTCTTAGCTTCCCAAAGAGCTGAAAGCAAGATGCTGTGGGGACCAACTCGCCCTTTGGAATGAAGCCTGCACCTTGTGCCTTTCAGCTCTAGGGCAATGTAGCACACCCAGAGCAGAAGTCCTACTTCAGCCAGATCAGGCCTGCAAAGAAACTGCGTTTCACAGGCCTTTGGAGGAGACTTTCCCGGTAGGCTGTAAGAGCACTGTGCAGAGCGAGTTGTTTCTTAGCTTTTCAAAGAGCTGGAAGCAAGATGCTGTTGGGCCCAACTCACCATTAGGAAAGGAGCCTGCACGTTGTGCCTTTCAGCTCTAGGGCAATGTAGCACACCCAGAGCAGAAGTCCTACTTCAGCCAGATCAGGCCTGCAAAGAAACTGCGTTTCACAGGCCTTTGGAAGAGATGTTCCCGGTAGGCTGTAAGAGCACTGTGCAGAGCGAGTTGTTTCTTAGCTTCCCAAAGAGCTGGAAGCAAGATGCTGTGGGGCCCAACTCACCCTTTGGAAAGAAGCCTGCACGTTGTGCCTTTCAGCTCTAGGGCAATGTAGCACACCCAGAGCAGAAGTCCTACTTCAGCCAGATCAGGCCTGCAAAGAAACTGCGTTTCACATGCCTTTGGAAGAGATGTTCCCGGTAGGCTGTAAGAGCACTGTGCAGAGCGAGTTGTTTCTTAGCTTCCCAAAGAGCTGGAAGCAAGATGCTGTGGGGCCCAACTCGCCCTTTGGAAAGAAGCCTGCACGTTGTGCCTTTCAGCTCTAGGGCAATGTAGCACACCCAGAGCAGAAGTCCTACTTCAGCCAGATCAGGCCTGCAAAGAAACTGCGTTTCACAGGCCTTTGGAAGAGATGTTCCCGGTAGGCTGTAAGAGCACTGTGCAGAGCGAGTTGTTTCTTAGCTTCCCAAAGAGCTGGAAGCAAGATGCTGTGGGGCCCAACTCGCCCTTTGGAAAGAAGCCTGCACGTTGTGCCTTTCAGCTCTAGGGCAAAGTAGCACACCCAGAGCAGAAGTCCTACTTCAGCCAGATCAGGCCTGCAAAGAAACTGCGTTTCACAGGCCTTTGGAAGAGATGTTCCCGGTAGGCTGTAAGAGCACTGTGCAGAGCGAGTTGTTTCTTAGCTTCCCAAAGAGCTGGAAGCAAGATGCTGTGGGGCCCAACTCGCCCTTTGGAAAGAAGCCTGCACGTTGTGCCTTTCAGCTCTAGGGCAAAGTAGCACACCCAGAGCAGAAGTCCTACTTCAGCCAGATCAGGCCTGCAAAGAAACTGCGTTTCACAGGCCTTTGGAAGAGATGTTCCCGGTAGGCTGTAAGAGCACTGTGCAGAGCGAGTTGTTTCTTAGCTTCCCAAAGAGCTGGAAGCAAGATGCTGTGGGGCCCAACTCGCCCTTTGGAAAGAAGCCTGCACGTTGTGCCTTTCAGCTCTAGGGCAAAGTAGCACACCCAGAGCAGAAGTCCTACTTCAGCCAGATCAGGCCTGCAAAGAAACTGCGTTTCACAGGCCTTTGGAAGAGATGTTCCCAGTAGGCTGTAAGAGCACTGTGCAGAGCGAGTTGTTTCTTAGCTTCCCAAAGAGCTGGAAGCAAGATGCTGTGCGGCCCAACTCGCCCTTTGGAAAGAAGCCTGCACGTTGTGCCTTTCAGCTCTAGGGCAATGTAGCACACCCAGAGCAGAAGTCCTACTTCAGCCAGATCAGGCCTGCAAAGAAACTGCGTTTCACAGGCCTTTGGAAGAGATGTTCCCGGTAGGCTGTAAGAGCACTGTGCAGAGCGAGTTGTTTCTTAGCTTCCCAAAGAGCTGGAAGCAAGATGCTGTGGGGCCCAACTCGCCCTTTGGAAAGAAGCCTGCACGTTGTGCCTTTCAGCTCTGGGGCAATGTAGCACACCCAGAGCAGAAGTCCTACTTCAGGCAGATCAGGCCTGCAAAGAAACTGCATTTCACAGGCCTTTGGAAGAGATGTTCCCGGTAGGCAGTAAGAGCACTGTGCAGAGCGAGTTGTTTCTTAGCTTCCCAAAGAGCTGGAAGCAAGATGCTGTGGGGCCCAACTCGCCCTTTGGAAAGAAGCCTGCACGTTGTGCCTTTCAGCTCTAGGGCAATGTAGCACACCCAGAGCAGAAGTCCTACTTCAGCCAGATCAGGCCTGCAAAGAAACTGCGTTTCACAGGCCTTTGGAAGAGATGTTCCCGGTAGGCTGTAAGAGCACTGTGCAGAGCGAGTTGTTTCTTAGCTTCCCAAAGAGCTGGAAGCAAGATGCTGTGGGGCCCAACTCGTCCTTTGGAAAGAAGACTGCACGTTGTGCCTTTCTTCTCTAGGGCAATGTAGCACACCCAGAGCAGGAGTCCTACTTCAGCCAGATCAGGCCTGCAAAGAAACTGCGTTTCACAGGCCTTTGGAAGAGATGTTCCCGGTAGGCTGTAAGAGCACTGTGCAGAGCGAGTTGTTTCTTAGCTTCCCAAAGAGCTGGAAGCAAGATGCTGTGGGGCCCAACTCGCCCTTTGGAAAGAAGCCTGCACGTTGTGCCTTTCAGCTCTAGGGCAAAGTAGCACACCCAGAGCAGAAGTCCTACTTCAGCCAGATCAGGCCTGCAAAGAAACTGCGTTTCACAGGCCTTTGGAAGAGATGTTCCCACTAGGCTGTAAGAGCACTGTGCAGAGCGAGTTGTTTCTTAGCTTCCCAAAGAGCTGGAAGCAAGATGCTGCGGGGCCCAACTCGCCCTTTGGAAAGAAGCCTGCACGTTGTGCCTTTCAGCTCTAGGGCAAAGTAGCACACCCAGAGCAGAAGTCCTACTTCAGCCAGATCAGGACTGCAAAGAAACTGCGTTTCACAGACCTTTGGAAGAGATGTTCCCGGTAGGCTGTAAGAGCACTGTGCAGAGCGAGTTGTTTCTTAGCTTCCCAAAGAGCTGGAAGCAAGACGCTGTGGGGCCCAACTCGCCCTTTGGAAGGAAGCCTGCACGTTGTGCCTTTCAGCTCTAGGGCAAAGTAGCACACCCAGAGCAGAAGTCCTACTTCAGCCAGATCAGGCCTGCAAAGAAACTGCGTTTCACAGGCCTTTGGAAGAGATGTTCCCGGTAGGCTGTAAGAGCACTGTGCAGAGCGAGTTGTTTCTTAGCTTCCCAAAGAGCTGGAAGCAAGATGCTGTGGGGCCCAACTCGCCCTTTGGAAAGAAGCCTGCACGTTGTGCCTTTCAGCTCTAGGGCAAAGTAGCACACCCAGAGCAGAAGTCCTACTTCAGCCAGATCAGGCCTGCAAAGAAACTGCGTTTCACAGGCCTTTGGAAGAGATGTTCCCGGTAGGCTGTAAGAGCACTGTGCAGAGCGAGTTGTTTCTTAGCTTCCCAAAGAGCTGGAAGCAAGATGCTGTGGGGCCCAACTCGCCCTTTGGAAAGAAGCCTGCACGTTGTGCCTTTCAGCTCTTGGGCAATGTAGCACACCCAGAGCAGGAGTCCTACTTCAACCAGATCAGGAGTGCAAAGAAACTGCATTTCACAGGCCTTGGAAGAGATGTTCCCGGTAGGCTGTAAGAGCACTGTGCAGAGCGAGTTGTTTCTTAGCTTCCCAAAGAGCTGAAAGCAAGATGCTGTGGGGCCCAACTCGCCCTTTGGAAAGAAGCCTGCACCTTGTGCCTTTCAGCTCTAGGGCAATGTAGCACACCCAGAGCAGAAGTCCTACTTCAGCCAGATCAGGCCTGCAAAGAAACTGCGTTTCACAGGCCTTTGGAAGAGATGTTCCCGGTAGGCTGTAAGAGCACTGTGCAGAGCGAGTTGTTTCTTAGCTTCCCAAAGAGCTGGAAGCAAGATGCTGTGCGGCCCAACTCGCCCTTTGGAAAGAAGCCTGCACGTTGTGCCTTTCAGCTCTAGGGCAAAGTAGCACACCCAGAGCAGAAGTCCTACTTCAGCCAGATCAGGCCTGCAAAGAAACTGCGTTTCACAGGCCTTTGGAAGAGATGTTCCCGTAAGGCTGTAAGAGCACTGTGCAGAGCGAGTTGTTTCTTAGCTTCCCAAAGAGCTGGAAGCAAGAGGCTGTGGGGCCCAACTCACCCTTTGGAAAGAAGCCTGCACGTTGTGCCTTTCAGCTCTAAGGCAATGTAGCACACCCAGAGCAGAAGTCCTACTTCAGCCAGATCAGGCCTGCAAAGAAACTGCGTTTCACATGCCTTTGGAAGAGATGTTCCCGGTAGGCTGTAAGAGCACTGTGCAGAGCGAGTTGTTTCTTAGCTTCCCAAAGAGCTGGAAGCAGGATGCTGTGGGGCCCAACTCGCCCTTTGGAAAGAAGCCTGCACGTTGTGCCTTTCAGCTCTAGGGCAATGTAGCACACCCAGAGCAGAAGTTCTACTTCAGCCAGATCAGGCCTGCAAAGAAACTGCGTTTCACAGGCCTTTGGAAGAGATGTTCCCACTAGGCTGTAAGAGCACTGTGCAGAGCGAGTTGTTTCTTAGCTTCCCAAAGAGCTGGAAGCAAGATGCTTTGGGGCCCAACTCGCCCTTTGGAAAGAAGCCTGCACGTTGTGCCTTTCAGCTCTAGGGCAAAGTAGCACACCCAGAGCAGAAGTCCTACTTCAGAGAGATCAGGCCTGCAAAGAAACTGCGTTTCACAGGCCTTTGGAAGAGATGTTCCCACTAGGCTGTAAGAGCACTGTGCAGAGCGAGTTGTTTCTTAGCTTCCCAAAGAGCTGGAAGCAAGATGCTGTGGGGCCCAACTCGCCCTTTGGAAAGAAGCCTGCATGTTGTGCCTTTCAGCTCTAGGGCAAAGTAGCACACCCAGAGCAGAAGTCCTACTTCAGCCAGATCAGGCCTGCAAAGAAACTGCGTTTCACAGGCCTTTGGAAGAGATGTTCCCGGTAGGCTGTAAGAGCACTGTGCAGAGCGAGTTGTTTCTTAGCTTCCCAAAGAGCTGGAAGCAAGACGCTGTGGGGCCCAACTCGCCCTTTGGAAAGAAGCCTGCACGTTGTGCCTTTCAGCTCTAGGGCAAAGTAGCACACCCAGAGCAGAAGTCCTACTTCAGCCAGATCAGGCCTGCAAAGAAACTGCGTTTCACAGGCCTTTGGAAGAGATGTTCCCAATAGGCTGTAAGAGCACTGTGCAGAGCGAGTTGTTTCTTAGCTTCCCAAAGAGCTGGAAGCAAGATGCTGTGGGGCCCAACTCGCCCTTTGGAAAGAAGCCTGCACGTTGTGCCTTTCAGCTCTAGGGCAAAGTAGCACACCCAGAGCAGAAGTCCTACTTCAGCCAGATCAGGCCTGCAAAGAAACTGCGTTTCACAGGCCTTTGGAAGAGATGTTCCCACTAGGCTGTAAGAGCAATGTGCAGAGCGAGTTGTTTCTTAGCTTCCCAAAGAGCTGGAAGCAAGATGCTGTGGGGCCCAACTCGTCCTTTGGAAAGAAGACTGCACGTTGTGCCTTTCTTCTCTAGGGCAATGTAGCACACCCAGAGCAGGAGTCCTACTTCAGCCAGATCAGGCCTGCAAAGAAACTGCGTTTCACAGGCCTTTGGAAGAGATGTTCCCGGTAGGCTGTAAGAGCACTGTGCAGAGCGAGTTGTTTCTTAGCTTCCCAAAGAGCTGGAAGCAAGATGCTGTGGGGCCCAACTCGCCCTTTGGAAAGAAGCCTGCACGTTGTGCCTTTCAGCTCTAGGGCAAAGTAGCACACCCAGAGCAGAAGTCCTACTTCAGCCAGATCAGGCCTGCAAAGAAACTGCGTTTCACAGGCCTTTGGAAGAGATGTTCCCACTAGGCTGTAAGAGCACTGTGCAGAGCGAGTTGTTTCTTAGCTTCCCAAAGAGCTGGAAGCAAGATGCTGTGGGGCCCAACTCGCCCTTTGGAAAGAAGCCTGCACGTTGTGCCTTTCAGCTCTAGGGCAAAGTAGCACACCCAGAGCAGAAGTCCTACTTCAGCCAGATCAGGCCTGCAAAGAAACTGCGTTTCACAGGCCTTTGGAAGAGATGTTCCCGGTAGGCTGTAAGAGCACTGTGCAGAGCGAGTTGTTTCTTAGCTTCCCAAAGAGCTGGAAGCAAGATGCTGTGGGGCCCAACTCGCCCTTTGGAAAGAAGCCTGCACGTTGTGCCTTTCAGCTCTAGGGCAAAGTAGCACACCCAGAGCAGAAGTCCTACTTCAGCCAGATCAGGCCTGCAAAGAAACTGCGTTTCACAGGCCTTTGGAAGAGATGTTCCCACTAGGCTGTAAGAGCACTGTGCAGAGCGAGTTGTTTCTTAGCTTCCCAAAGAGCTGGAAGCAAGATGCTGTGGGGCCCAACTCGCCCTTTGGAAAGAAGCCTGCACGTTGTGCCTTTCAGCTCTAGGGCAAAGTAGCACACCCAGAGCAGAAGTCCTACTTCAGCCAGATCAGGCCTGCAAAGAAACTGCGTTTCACAGGCCTTTGGAAGAGATGTTCCCGGTAGGCTGTAAGAGCACTGTGCAGAGCGAGTTGTTTCTTAGCTTCCCAAAGAGCTGGAAGCAAGATGCTGTGGGGCCCAACTCGCCCTTTGGAAAGAAGCCTGCACGTTGTGCCTTTCAGCTCTAGGGCAAAGTAGCACACCCAGAGCAGAAGTCCTACTTCAGCCAGATCAGGCCTGCAAAGAAACTGCGTTTCACAGGCCTTTGGAAGAGATGTTCCCGGTAGGCTGTAAGAGCACTGTGCAGAGCGAGTTGTTTCTTAGCTTCCCAAAGAGCTGGAAGCAAGATGCTGTGGGGCCCAACTCGCCCTTTGGAAAGAAGCCTGCACGTTGTGCCTTTCAGCTCTAGGGCAAAGTAGCACACCCAGAGCAGAAGTCCTACTTCAGCCAGATCAGGCCTGCAAAGAAACTGCGTTTCACAGGCCTTTGGAAGAGATGTTCCCGGTAGGCTGTAAGAGCACTGTGCAGAGCGAGTTGTTTCTTAGCTTCCCAAAGAGCTGGAAGCAAGATGCTGTGGGGCCCAACTCGCCCTTTGGAAAGAAGCCTGCACGTTGTGCCTTTCAGCTCTAGGGCAAAGTAGCACACCCAGAGCAGAAGTCCTACTTCAGCCAGATCAGGCCTGCAAAGAAACTGCGTTTCACAGGCCTTTGGAAGAGATGTTCCCGGTAGGCTGTAAGAGCACTGTGCAGAGCGAGTTGTTTCTTAGCTTCCCAAAGAGCTGGAAGCAAGATGCTGTGGGGCCCAACTCGCCCTTTGGAAAGAAGCCTGCACGTTGTGCCTTTCAGCTCTAGGGCAAAGTAGCACACCCAGAGCAGAAGTCCTACTTCAGCCAGATCAGGCCTGCAAAGAAACTGCGTTTCACAGGCCTTTGGAAGAGATGTTCCCGGTAGGCTGTAAGAGCACTGTGCAGAGCGAGTTGTTTCTTAGCTTCCCAAAGAGCTGGAAGCAAGATGCTGTGGGGCCCAACTCGCCCTTTGGAAAGAAGCCTGCACGTTGTGCCTTTCAGCTCTAGGGCAAAGTAGCACACCCAGAGCAGAAGTCCTACTTCAGCCAGATCAGGCCTGCAAAGAAACTGCGTTTCACAGGCCTTTGGAAGAGATGTTCCCGGTAGGCTGTAAGAGCACTGTGCAGAGCGAGTTGTTTCTTAGCTTCCCAAAGAGCTGGAAGCAAGATGCTGTGGGGCCCAACTCGCCCTTTGGAAAGAAGCCTGCACGTTGTGCCTTTCAGCTCTAGGGCAAAGTAGCACACCCAGAGCAGAAGTCCTACTTCAGCCAGATCAGGCCTGCAAAGAAACTGCGTTTCACAGGCCTTTGGAAGAGATGTTCCCGGTAGGCTGTAAGAGCACTGTGCAGAGCGAGTTGTTTCTTAGCTTCCCAAAGAGCTGGAAGCAAGATGCTGTGGGGCCCAACTCGCCCTTTGGAAAGAAGCCTGCACGTTGTGCCTTTCAGCTCTAGGGCAAAGTAGCACACCCAGAGCAGAAGTCCTACTTCAGCCAGATCAGGCCTGCAAAGAAACTGCGTTTCACAGGCCTTTGGAAGAGATGTTCCCGGTAGGCTGTAAGAGCACTGTGCAGAGCGAGTTGTTTCTTAGCTTCCCAAAGAGCTGGAAGCAAGATGCTGTGGGGCCCAACTCGCCCTTTGGAAAGAAGCCTGCACGTTGTGCCTTTCAGCTCTAGGGCAATGTAGCACACCCAGAGCAGAAGTCCTACTTCAGCCAGATCAGGCCTGCAAAGAAACTGCGTTTCACAGGCCTTTGGAAGAGATGTTCCCGGTAGGCTGTAAGAGCACTGTGCAGAGCGAGTTGTTTCTTAGCTTCCCAAAGAGCTGGAAGCAAGATGCTGTGGGGCCCAACTCGCCCTTTGGAAAGAAGCCTGCACGTTGTGCCTTTCAGCTCTAGGGCAATGTAGCACACCCAGAGCAGAAGTCCTACTTCAGCCAGATCAGGCCTGCAAAGAAACTGCGTTTCACAGGCCTTTGGAAGAGATGTTCCCGGTAGGCTGTAAGAGCACTGTGCAGAGCGAGTTGTTTCTTAGCTTCCCAAAGAGCTGGAAGCAAGATGCTGTGGGGCCCAACTCGCCCTTTGGAAAGAAGCCTGCACGTTGTGCCTTTCAGCTCTAGGGCAATGTAGCACACCCAGAGCAGAAGTCCTACTTCAGCCAGATCAGGCCTGCAAAGAAACTGCGTTTCACAGGCCTTTGGAAGAGATGTTCCCGGTAGGCTGTAAGAGCACTGTGCAGAGCGAGTTGTTTCTTAGCTTCCCAAAGAGCTGGAAGCAAGATGCTGTGGGGCCCAACTCGCCCTTTGGAAAGAAGCCTGCACGTTGTGCCTTTCAGCTCTAGGGCAATGTAGCACACCCAGAGCAGAAGTCCTACTTCAGCCAGATCAGGCCTGCAAAGAAACTGCGTTTCACAGGCCTTTGGAAGAGATGTTCCCGGTAGGCTGTAAGAGCACTGTGCAGAGCGAGTTGTTTCTTAGCTTCCCAAAGAGCTGGAAGCAAGATGCTGTGGGGCCCAACTCGCCCTTTGGAAAGAAGCCTGCACGTTGTGCCTTTCAGCTCTAGGGCAATGTAGCACACCCAGAGCAGAAGTCCTACTTCAGCCAGATCAGGCCTGCAAAGAAACTGCGTTTCACAGGCCTTTGGAAGAGATGTTCCCGGTAGGCTGTAAGAGCACTGTGCAGAGCGAGTTGTTTCTTAGCTTCCCAAAGAGCTGGAAGCAAGATGCTGTGGGGCCCAACTCGCCCTTTGGAAAGAAGCCTGCACGTTGTGCCTTTCAGCTCTAGGGCAATGTAGCACACCCAGAGCAGAAGTCCTACTTCAGCCAGATCAGGCCTGCAAAGAAACTGCGTTTCACAGGCCTTTGGAAGAGATGTTCCCGGTAGGCTGTAAGAGCACTGTGCAGAGCGAGTTGTTTCTTAGCTTCCCAAAGAGCTGGAAGCAAGATGCTGTGGGGCCCAACTCGCCCTTTGGAAAGAAGCCTGCACGTTGTGCCTTTCAGCTCTAGGGCAATGTAGCACACCCAGAGCAGAAGTCCTACTTCAGCCAGATCAGGCCTGCAAAG
>NW_027226902.1:0-34586 GCF_037783145.1 Equus przewalskii
GGCATAGTCGGCAGGTGACTTTGGCATGTCCAGCGGTCGTTCCGGCGGGTCGAGCCGGTGGTTCCGGCGTGTCCGGCAGGTGGTTCCGGTCTGTCCGGCAGGTGGTTCTGTGGTGTCCGGCACGAGGTTCAGTCTGAGAGGCTGTGCCGCCATGCCCCTCACGTGATTCCGGCTTGTCCCCGAAGTGGTGCTGGTGTAGCGGGCAGGTGATTTTGGCGTGTCCGGCAGGTGGTTCAGGCGAGTTGAGCAGGTGGTTGCGACGTGCTCGGCAGGTGCTTCCGGCGTCTCCGGCACGTGTTTCTGGCACATCTGACTGGTGGTTCCGGCATGCCCAAAAGTTGATTCCGGTCTGTCCGGTAGGTGGTTCCTGCGTGCACGGCACGTGGTTCTGGTACGTGTCAGAGGTGGTTGCGTATTCCCAACAGGTGATTACGGACTGTCCGCCACGTGCTTCTGGCACGTCTGAGAGGTGGTTCCAACATGCCCGGCAGGTCATTTCGGAGAGTCGTCCAAGAGGTTCTGGGGTAGCCCACAGGTGATTTTGGCGTGTCTGGCAGGTGGTTCCGCCGTGCTCGGCAGGTGGTTCAGGCATGGCCGTCACGTGGTTCCAGTCTGTCCAGGACGTGTTTCCAGCTTCTCCGGCAGGTGGTTCTGGTACGTCTGAGAGGTGGTTCCGCCATGGCTGGCAGGTGATCCCGGACTGTCCCCCAGGTGGTTCTGGCATAGCCAGCAGTTGATATTGGCCTGTCCGGCAGGTGGTTCCAGCGAGTCGAACAGGTGGCTCCGGCGTTCTTGGCAGGTGGTTCCGGTCTGTCCGGTAGGTGTTTCCGGCGAGTCCGGCACGTGCTTCCGGCACGTCTGAGAGGTGGTTCCGGCATGCGCGGCAGGTGATTCCGTAGTGTCCGCCAGGTGGTTCTGGCATACCCGGCAGGTGATTTTGGCGTGTCCGGCAGGTGTTTCTGGCGAGTTGAGCAGGTGGCTCCGGCATGCTCGGCAGGTGCTTCCGGCGTCTCCGGCACTTGGTTCTGGTGTGTCTGAGAGGTGGTTCCGGCATGTCCGGCAGATGATTCCGGAGTGTCCGCCAAGTGGTTCTGGCATACCCAGCAGGTGATTTTGGCGTGTCAGGGAGGTGGTACCGGTGAGTCGAGCAGGTGGTTCCGGCGTGCTCAGCAGGTGGTTCAGGCGGTTCTGGCAGGTGGTATCCGTCTGTTCGGGGTGTGGTTCCAGCATCTCATGAACACGTTTCTGGCACGTCTGAGATGTGGTTCCAGCCGGCCCGACAGGTGTTTCCGCAGTGTCCGCCAAGCGGTTCTGGCGTAGTTGGCAGGTGATTTTGGCATGACTGGCAGGTGGTTCCAGCAAGCCTGGCAGGTGATTCCAAAGTGTTCACCAACTGGTTGTGGCGTAGCTGGCAGGTGATTTTTGCGTGATCGGCAGGTGGTTCTGGCGAGTCGAGCAGGTGGTTCCGGCGTGCTGGGCTGGTGCTTCCGGGGTCATTGGCACGGGGTTCTGGCATGTCTGAGAGGTGGTTCCTGCATGCCCGGCAAGTGATTCCGGAGTGTTCGCCAAGTGGTTCTGGCATAGTCGGCAGGTGATTTTGGCATGTCCGGCAGGTGGTTCAGGCGAGTTGAGCAGGTGGTTCCAACGTGCTTGGCAGGTGCTTCCGGCGTCTCCGGCACGTGTTTCTGGCACATCTGACAGGTGGTTCCGGCATGCCCGAAAGGTGATTCCGGTCTGTCCGGTAGGTGGTTCCAGCCTGCACGGCATGTGGTTCTGGTACGTCTCAGAGGTGGTTGCGCATGCCCAACAGGTGATTCCGGACTGTCCGCCACATGGTTCTGGCACGTCTGAGAGGTGGTTCCGGCATGCCCGGCAGGTCATCCCAGAGAGTCCTCCAAGTGGTTCTGGCATAACACGCAGGTGATTTTGGCGTGTCTGGCAGGTTGTTCCGTTGTGCTTGGCAGGTGGTTCAGGCTTGGCCGGCAGGTGGTTCCAGACTGTCCAGGACGTGTTTCCAGCTTCTCCGGCAGGTGGTTCTGGTACGACTGAGAGGTGGTTCCGCCATGGCTGGCAGGTGATTCCGGACCGTCCTCCAGGTGGTTCTGGCATAGCCAGCAG
This sequence comes from Equus przewalskii, assembly GCF_037783145.1. Lineage (NCBI taxonomy): Eukaryota > Metazoa > Chordata > Mammalia > Perissodactyla > Equidae > Equus > Equus przewalskii. Next base: position 2,119 of record NW_027226902.1, read on the forward strand.
TTGATATTGGCCTGTCCGGCAGGTGGTTCCAGCGAGTCGAACAGGTGGCTCCGGCGTGCTCGGCAGGTGGTTCCAGTCTGTCCGGTAGGTGATTCCGGCGTGTCCGGCACGTGCTTCCGGCACGTCTGAGAGGTGGTTCCGGCATGCGCGACAGGTGATTTCGGAGTGTCCGCCAGGTGGTTCTGGCGTACCCGGCAGGTGATTTAGGCGTGTCCGGCAGGTGTTTCTGGCGAGTCGAGCAAGTGGATCCGGCATGCTCGGCAGGTGCTTCCGGCGTCTCTGGCACGTGGTTCTGGTGTGTCTGAGAGCTGGTTCCGGCATGTCCGGCAGATGATTCCGGAGTGTCCGCCAAGTGGTTCTGGCATACCCGGCTGGTGATTTGGGCATGTCAGTAGGTGGTTCCGGCGAGTCGAGCAGGTGGCTCCGGCGTGCTCGGCAGGTTGTTCAGACGGGTCTGGCAGGTGTTTTCCGTCTGTTCGGGGTGTGGTTCCAGCATCTCATGCACATGGCTCTGGCACGTCTGAGATGTGGTTCCGGCCGGCCCGACAGGTGTTTCCACAGTGTCCGCCAAGTGGTACTGGCGTAGTTGGCAGGTGATTTTGGCATGACCGGCAGGTGGTTCCAGCAAGCCCGGCAGGTGATTCCGAAGTGTTCCCCAACTGGTTGTGGCGTAGCCGGCAGGTGATTTTTGCGTGTCCGGCAGGTGGTTCTGGCGAGTCGAGCAGGTGGTTCCGGCGTGCTCGGCAGGTGCTTCCGGGGTCATTGGCACGTGTTTCTTGCATATCTGAGAGGTGGTTCTGGCATGCCCGGCAGGTGATTCCGGAGTGTTCGCCAAGTGTTTCCGGCGTAGCCGGCAGGTGATTTTGCATGTCCAGCGGTCGTTCCGGCGGGTCGAGCCGGTGGTTCCGGCGTGTCCGGCAGGTGGTTCCGGTCTGTCCGGCAGGTGGTTCTGTGGTGTCCGGCACGAGGTTCAGTCTGAGAGGCTGTGCCGCCATGCCCCTCACGTGATTCCGGCTAGTCCCCTAAGTGGTGCTGGTGTAGCAGGCAGGTGATTTTGGCATGTCCGGCAGGTGGTTCAGGCGAGTTGAGCAGGTGGTTGCGACGTGCTCGGCAGGTGCTTCCGGCGTCTCCGGCACGTGTTTCTGGCACATCTGACTGGTGGTTCCGGCATGCCCAAAAGTTGATTCCGGTCTGTCCGGTAGGTGGTTCCGGCGTGCACGGCACGTGGTTCTGGTACGTGTCAGAGGTGGTTGCGTATGCCCAACAGGTGATTACGGACTGTCCGCCACGTGCTTCTGGCACGTCTTAGAGGTGGTTCCAACATGCCCGGCAGGTCATTTCGGAGAGTCGTCCAAGAGGTTCTGGTGTAGCCCACAGGTGATTTTGGCGTGTCTGGCAGGTGGTTCCGCCGTGCTCGGCAGGTGGTTCAGGCATGGCCGTCACGTGGTTCCAGTCTGTCCAGGACGTGTTTCCAGCTTCTCCGGCAGGTGGTTCTGGTACGTCTGAGAGGTGGTTCCGCCATGGCTGGCAGGTGATCCCGGACTGTCCCCCAGGTGGTTCTGGCATAGCCAGCAGTTGATATTGGCCTGTCCGGCAGGTGGTTCCAGCGAGTCGAACAGGTGGCTCCGGCGTTCTTGGCAGGTGGTTCCGGTCTGTCCGGTAGGTGTTTCCGGCGTGTCTGGCACGTGCTTCCGGCACGTCTGAGAGGTGGTTCCGGCATGCGCGGCAGGTGATTCCGTAGTGTCCGCCAGGTGGTTCTGGCATACCCGGCAGGTGATTTTGGCGTGTCCGGCAGGTGTTTCTGGCGAGTCGAGCAGGTGGCTCTGGCATGCTCGGCAGGTGCTTCCGGCGTCTCCGGCACTTGGTTCTGGTGTGTCTGAGAGCTGGTTCCGGCATGTCCGGCAGATGATTCCGGAGTGTCCGCCAAGTGGTTCTGGCATACCCAGCAGGTGATTTTGGCGTGTCAGGGAGGTGGTACCGGTGAGTCGAGCAGGTGGTTCCGGCGTGCTCAGCAGGTGGTTCAGGCGGTTCTGGCAGGTGGTATCCGTCTGTTCGGGGTGTGGTTCCAGCATCTCATGAACACGTTTCTGGCACGTCTGAGATGTGGTTCCAGCCGGCCCGACAGGTGTTTCCGCAGTGTCCGCCAAGCGGTTCTGGCGTAGTTGGCAGGTGATTTTGGCATGACTGGCAGGTGGTTCCAGCAAGCCTGGCAGGTGATTCCAAAGTGTTCACCAACTGGTTGTGCCGTAGCCGGCAGGTGATTTTTGCGTGATCGGCAGGTGGTTCTGGCGAGTCGAGCAGGTGGTTCCGGCGTGCTCGGCTGGTGCTTCCGGGGTCATTGGCACGGGGTTCTGGCATGTCTGAGAGGTGGTTCCTGCATGCCCGGCAAGTGATTCCGGAGTGTTCGCCAAGTGGTTCTGGCATAGTCGGCAGGTGATTTTGGCATGTCCGGCAGGTGGTTCAGGCGAGTTGAGCAGGTGGTTCCAACGTGCTTGGCAGGTGCTTCCGGCGTCTCCGGCACGTGTTTCTGGCACATCTGACAGGTGGTTCCGGCATGCCCAAAAGTTGATTCCGGTCTGTCCGGTAGGTGGTTCCGGCGTGCACGGCACGTGGTTCTGGTACGTCTCAGAGGTGGTTGCGCATGCCCAACAGGTGATTCCGGACTGTCCGCCACATGGTTCTGGCACGTCTGAGAGGTGGTTCCGGCATGCCCGCAGGTCATCCCAGAGAGTCCTCCAAGTGGTTCTGGCATAACACGCAGGTGATTTTGGCGTGTCTGGCAGGTTGTTCCGTTGTGCTTGGCAGGTGGTTCAGGCTTGGCCGGCAGGTGGTTCCAGACTGTCCAGGACGTGTTTCCAGCTTCTCCGGCAGGTGGTTCTCGTACGTCTGAGAGGTGGTTCCGCCATGGCTGGCAGGTGATTCCGGACCGTCCCCCAGGTGGTTCTGGCATAGCCAGCAGTTGATATTGGCCTGTCCGGCAGGTGGTTCCAGCGAGTCGAACAGGTGGCTCTGGCGTGCTCGGCAGGTGGTTCCGGTCTGTCCGGTAGGTGATTCCGGCGTGTCCGGCACGTGCTTCCGGCACGTCTGAGAGGTGGTTCCGGCATGCGCGACAGGTGATTTCGGAGTGTCCGCCAGGTGGTTCTGGTGTACCCGGCAGGTGATTTTGGCGTGTCCGGCAGGTGTTTCTGGCGAGTCGAGCAGGTGGCTCCGGCATGCTCGGCAGGTGCTTCCGGCGTCTCCGGCACGTGGTTCTGGTGTGTCTGAGAGCTGGTTCCGGCATGTCCGGCAGATGATTCCTGAGTGTCCACCAAGTGGTTCTGGCATACCCGGCTGGTGATTTGGGCATGTCAGGTAGGTGGTTCCGGCGAGTCGAGCAGGTGGCTCCGGCGTGCTCGGCAGGTTGTTCAGACGTGTCTGGCAGCTGTTTTCCGTCTGTTCGGGGTGTGGTTCCAGCATCTCATGCACATGGTTCTGGCACGTCTGAGATGTGGTTCCGGCCGGCCCGACAGGTGTTTCCACAGTGTCCGCCAAGTGGTACTGGCGTAGTTGGCAGGTGATTTTGGCATGACCGGCAGGTGGTTCCAGCAAGCCCGGCAGGTGATTCCGAAGTGTTCCCCAACTGGTTGTGGCGTAGCCGGCAGGTGATTTCTGCGTGTCCGGCAGGTGGTTCTGGCGAGTCGAGCAGGTGGTTCCGGCGTGCTCGGCAGGTGCTTTCGGGGTCATTGGCACGTGGTTCTGGCATATCTGAGAGGTGGTTCCGGCATGCCCCGCAGGTGATTCCGGAGTGTTCACCAAGTGTTTCCGGCGTAGCCGGCAGGTGATTTTGCATGTCCAGCGGTCATTCCGGCGGGTCGAACCGGTGGTTCCGGCATGTCCGGCAGGTGGTTCCGGTCTCTCCGGCAGGTGGTTCTGTGGTGTCCGGCACCAGGTTCAGTCTGAGAGGCTGTGCCGGCATGCCCCTCACGTGATTCCGGCTTGTCCCCGAAGTGGTGCTGGTGTAGCGGGCAGGTGATTTTGGCGTGTCCGGCAGGTGGTTCAGGCGAGTTGAGCAGGTGGTTGCGACGTGCTCGGCAGGTGCTTCCGGCGTCTCCGGCACGGGTTTCTGGCACATCTGACTGGTGGTTCCGGCATGCCCAAAAGTTGATTCCGGTCTGTCCGGTAGGTGGTTCCGGCGTGCACGGCACGTGGTTCTGGTACGTGTCAGAGGTGGTTGCGTATGCCCAACAGGTGATTACGGACTCTCCGCCACGATCTTCTGGCACGTCTGAGAGGTGGTTCCAGCATGCCCGGCAGGTCATTTCGAGAGTCGTCCAAGTGGTTCTGGCGTAGCCCGCAGGTGATTTTGGCGTGTCCGGCAGGTGGTTCCGCCGTGCTCGGCAGGTGGTTCAGGCATGGCCGTCACGTGTTTCCAGTCTGTCCAGGACGTGTTTCCAGCTTCTCCGGCAGGTGGTTCTGGTACGTCTGAGAGGTGGTTCCGCCATGGCTGGCAGGTGATCCCGGACCGTCCCCCAGGTGGTTCTGGCATAGCCAGCAGTTGATATTGGCCTGTCCGGCAGGTGGTTCCAGCGAGTCGAACAGTTGGCTCCGGCGTTCTTGGCAGGTGGTTCCGGTCTGTCCGGTAGGTGTTTCCGGCGTGTCTGGCACGTGCTTCCGGCACGTCTGAGAGGTGGTTCCGGCATGCGCAACAGGTGATTTCGGAGTGTCCGCCAGGTGGTTCTGGCGTACCCGGCAGGTGATTTTGGCGTGTCCGGCAGGTGTTTCTGGCGAGTCGAGCAGGTGGCTCCGGCATGCTCGGCAGGTGCTTCCGGCGTCTCCGGCACTTGGTTCTGGTGTGTCTGAGAGCTGGTTCCGGCATGTCCGGCAGATGATTCCGGAGTGTCCGCCAAGTGGTTCTGGCATACCCAGCAGGTGATTTTGGCGTGTCAGGGAGGTGGTACCGGTGAGTCGAGCAGGTGGTTCCGGCGTGCTCAGCAGGTGGTTCAGGCGGTTCTGGCGGGTGGTATCCGTCTGTTCGGGGTGTGGTTCCAGCATCTCATGAACACGTTTCTGGCACGTCTGAGATGTGGTTCCAGCCGGCCCGACAGGTGTTTCCGCAGTGTCCGCCAAGCGGTTCTGGCGTAGTTGGCAGGTGATTTTGGCATGACTGGCAGGTGGTTCCAGCAAGCCTGGCAGGTGATTCCAAAGTGTTCACCAACTGGTTGTGGCGTAGCCGGCAGGTGATTTTCGCGTGATCGGCAGGTGGTTCTGGCGAGTCGAGCAGGTGGTTCCGGCGTGCTCGGCTGGTGCTTCCGGGGTCATTGGCACGTGGTTCTGGCATATCTGAGAGGTGGTTCCGGCATGCCCGGCAGGTGATTCCGGAGTGTTCGCCAAGTGTTTCCGGCGTAGCCGGCAGGTGATTTTGCATGTTCAGCGGTCGTTCCGGCGGGTCGAGCCGGTGGTTCCGGCGTGTCCGGCAGGTGGTTCTGTGGTGTCCGGCACGAGGTTCAGTCTGAGAGGCTGTGCCGACATGCCCCTCACGTGATTCCGGCTTGTCCCCGAAGTGGTGCTGGTGTAGCGGGCAGGTGATTTTGGCGTGTCCGGCAGGTGGTTCAGGCGAGTTGAGCAGGTGGTTGCGACGTGCTCGGCAGGTGCTTCCGGCGTCTCCGGCACGTGTTTCTGGCACATCTGACTGGTGGTTCCGGCATGCCCAAAAGTTGATTCGGGTCTGTCCGGTAGGTGGTTCCGGCGTGCACGGCACGTGGTTCTGGTACGTCTCAGAGTTGGTTGCGTATGCCCAACAGGTGATTCCGGACTGTCCGCCACGTGCTTCTGGCACGTCTGAGAGGTGGTTCCAACATGCCCGGCAGGTCATTTCGGAGAGTCGTCCAAGTGGTTCTGGCGTAGCCCGCAGGTGATTTTGGCGTGTCCGGCAGGTGGTTCCGCCGTGCTCGGCAGGTGGTTCAGGCATGGCCGTCACGTGGTTCCAGTCTGTCCAGGACGTGTTTCCAGCTTCTCCGGCAGGTGGTTCTGGTACGTCTGAGAGGTGGTTCCGCCATGGCTGGCAGGTGATCCCGGACTGTCCCCCAGGTGGTTCTGGCATAGCCAGCAGTTGATATTGGCCTGTCCGGCAGGTGGTTCCAGCGAGTCGAACAGGTGGCTCCGGCGTGCTCGGCAGGTGGTTCCGGTCTGTCCTGTAGGTGATTCCGGCGTGTCCGGCACGTGCTTCCGGCACGTCTGAGAGGTGGCTCCGGCATGCGCGACAGGTGATTTCGGAGTGTCCGCCAGGTGGTTCTGGCGTACCCAGCAGGTGATTTTGGCGTGTCAGGGAGGTGGTACCGGTGAGTCGAGCAGGTGGTTCCGGCGTGCTCAGCAGGTGGTTCAGGCGGTTCTGGCAGGTGGTATCCGTCTGTTCGGGGTGTGGTTCCAGCATCTCATGAACACGTTTCTGGCACGTCTGAGATGTGGTTCCAGCCGGCCCGACAGGTGTTTCCGCAGTGTCCGCCAAGCGGTTCTGGCGTAGTTGGCAGGTGATTTTGGCATGACTGGCAGCTGGTTCCAGCAAGCCTGGCAGGTGATTCCAAAGTGTTCACCAACTGGTTGTGGCGTAGCCGGCAGGTGATTTTTGCGTGATCGGCAGGTGGTTCAGGCGAGTTGAGCAGGTGGTTCCAACGTGCCTGGGAGGTGCTTCCGGCGTCTCCGGCACGTGTTTCTGGCACATCTGACAGGTGGTTCCGGCATGCCCGAAAGGTGATTCCAGTCTGTCCGGTAGGTGGTTCCAGCCTGCACGGCATGTGGTTCTGGTACGTCTCAGAGGTGGTTGCGCATGCCCAACAGGTGATTCCGGACTGTCCGCCACATGGTTCTGGCACGTCTGAGAGGTGGTTCCGGCATGCCCGGCAGGTCATCCCAGAGAGTCCTCCAAGTGGTTCTGGCATAACACGCAGGTGATTTTGGCGTGTCCGGCAGGTGTTTCCGGCGAGTGGAGCAGGTGGCTCCGGCATGCTCGGCAGGTGCTTCTGGCGTCTCCGGCACTTGGTTCTGGTGTGTCTGAGAGCTGGTTCCGGCATGTCCGGCAGATGATTCCGGAGTGTCCGCCAAGTGGTTCTGGCATACCCAGCAGGTGATTTTGGCGTGTCAGGGAGGTGGTACCGGTGAGTCGAGCAGGTGGTTCCGGCGTGCTCAGCAGGTGGTTCAGGCGGTTCTGGCAGGTGGTATCCGTCTGTTCGGGTTGTGGTTCCAGCATCTCATGAACACGTTTCTGGCACGTCTGAGATGTGGTTCCAGCCGGCCCGACAGGTGTTTCCGCAGTGTCCGCCAAGCGGTTCTGGCGTAGTTGGCAGGTGATTTTGGCATGACTGGCAGGTGGTTCCAGCAAGCCTGGCAGGTGATTCCAAAGTGTTCACCAACTGGTTGTGGCGTAGCCGGCAGGTGATTTTTGCGTGATCGGCAGGTGGTTCTGGCGAGTCGAGCAGGTGGTTCCGGCGTGCTCGGCTGGTGCTTCCGGGGTCATTGGCACGGGGTTCTGGCATGTCTGAGAGGTGGTTCCTGCATGCCCGGCAAGTGATTCCGGAGTGTTCGTCAAGTGGTTCTGGCATAGTCGGCAGGTGATTTTGGCATGTCCGGCAGGTGGTTCAGGCGAGTTGAGCAGGTGGTTCCAACGTGCTTGGCAGGTGCTTCCGGCGTCTCCGGCACGTGTTTCTGGCACATCTGACAGGTGGTTCCGGCATGCCCGAAAGGTGATTCCGGTCTGTCCGGTAGGTGGTTCCAGCCTGCACGGCATGTGGTTCTGGTACGTCTCAGAGGTGGTTGCGCATGCCCAACAGGTGATTCCGGACTGTCCGCCACATGGTTCTGGCACGTCTGAGAGGTGGTTCCGGCATGCCCGGCAGGTCATCCCAGAGAGTCCTCCAAGTGGTTCTGGCATAACACGCAGGTGATTTTGGCGTATCTGGCAGGTTGTTCCGTTGTGCTTGGCAGGTGGTTCAGGCTTGGCCGGCAGGTGGTTCCAGACTGTCCAGGACGTGTTTCCAGCTTCTCCGGCAGGTGGTTCTGGTACGTCTGAGAGGTGGTTCCGCCATGGCTGGCAGGTGATTCCGGACAGTCCCCCAGGTGGTTCTGGCATAGCCAGCAGTTGATATTGGCCTGTCCGGCAGGTGGTTCCAGCGAGTCGAGCAGGTGGCTCTGGCGTGCTCGACAGGTGGTTCCGGTCTGTCCGGTAGGTGATTCCGGCGTGTCCGGCACGTGCTTCCGGCACGTCTGAGAGGTGGTTCCGGCATGCGCGACAGGTGATTTCGGAGTGTCCGCCAGGTGGTTCTGGCGTACCCGGCAGGTGATTTTGGCGTGTCCGGCAGGTGTTTCTGGCGAGTCGAGCAGGTGGCTCCGGCATGCTCGGCAGGTGCTTCCGGCGTCTCCGGCACGTGGTTCTGGTGTGTCTGAGAGCTGGTTCTGGCATGTCCGGCAGATGATTCCGGAGTGTCCGCCAAGTGGTTCTGGCATACCCGGCTGGTGATTTGGGCATGTCAGGTAGGTGGTTCCGGCGAGTCGAGCAGGTGGCTCCGGCGTGCTCGGCAGGTTGTTCAGACGGGTCTGGCAGGTGTTTTCCGTCTGTTCGGGGTGTGGTTCCAGCATCTCATGCACATGGTTCTGGCACGTCTGAGATGTGGTTCCGGCCGGCCCGACAGGTGTTTCCACAGTGTCCGCCAAGTGGTACTGGCGTAGTTGGCAGGTGATTTTGGCATGACCGGCAGGTGGTTCCAGCAAGCCCGGCAGGTGCTTCCGGGGTCATTGGCACGTGGTTCTGGCATATCTGAGAGGTGGTTCCGGCATGCCCGGCAGGTGATTCCGGAGTGTTCGCCAAGTGTTTCCGGCGTAGCCGGCAGGTGATTTTGCATGTTCAGCGGTCGTTCCGGCGGGTCGAGCCGGTGGTTCCGGCGTGTCCGGCAGGTGGTTCTGTGGTGTCCGGCACGAGGTTCAGTCTGAGAGGCTGTGCCGGCATGCCCCTCACGTGATTCCGGCTTGTCCCCGAAGTGGTGCTGGTGTAGCAGGCAGGTGATTTTGGCGTGTCCGGCAGGTGGTTCAGGCGAGTTGAGCAGGTGGTTGCGACGTGCTCGGCAGGTGCTTCCGGCGTCTCCGGCACGTGTTTCTGGCACATCTGACTGGTGGTTCCGGCATGCCCAAAAGTTGATTCGGGTCTGTCCGGTAGGTGGTTCCGGCGTGCACGGCACGTGGTTCTGGTACGTCTCAGAGGTGGTTGCGTATGCCCAACAGGTGATTCCGGACTGTCCGCCACGTGCTTCTGGCACGTCTGAGAGGTGGTTCCAACATGCCCGGCAGGTCATTTCGGAGAGTCGTCCAAGTGGTTCTGGCGTAGCCCGCAGGTGATTTTGGCGTGTCCGGCAGGTGGTTCCGCCGTGCTCGGCAGGTGGTTCAGGCATGGCCGTCACGTGGTTCCAGTCTGTCCAGGACGTGTTTCCAGCTTCTCCGGCAGGTGGTTCTGGTACGTCTGAGAGGTGGTTCCGCCATGGCTGGCAGGTGATCCCGGACTGTCCCCCAGGTGGTTCTGGCATAGCCAGCAGTTGATATTGGCCTGTCCGGCAGGTGGTTCCAGCGAGTCGAACAGGTGGCTCCGGCGTTCTTGGCAGGTGGTTTCGGTCTGTCCGGTAGGTGTTTCCGGCGTGTCTGGCACGTGCTTCCGGCACGTCTGAGAGGTGGTTCCGGCATGCGCGGCAGGTGATTCCGTAGTGTCCGCCAGGTGGTTCTGGCATACCCGGCAGGTGATTTTGGCGTGTCCGGCAGGTGTTTCTGGCGAGTCGAGCAGGTGGCTCCGGCATGCTCGGCAGGTGCTTCCGGCGTCTCCGGCACTTGGTTCTGGTGTGTCTGAGAGCTGGTTCCGGCATGTCCGGCAGATGATTCCGGAGTGTCCGCCAAGTGGTTCTGGCATACCCAGCAGGTGATTTTGGCGTGTCAGGGAGGTGGTACCGGTGAGTCGAGCAGGTGGTTCCGGCGTGCTCAGCAGGTGGTTCAGGCGGTTCTGGCAGGTGGTATCCGTCTGTTCGGGGTGTGGTTCCAGCATCTCATGAACACGTTTCTGGCACGTCTGAGATGTGGTTCCAGCCGGCCCGACAGGTGTTTCCGCAGTGTCCGCCAAGCGGTTCTGGCGTAGTTGGCAGGTGATTTTGGCATGACTGGCAGGTGGTTCCAGCAAGCCTGGCAGGTGATTCCAAAGTGTTCACCAACTGGTTGTGGCGTAGCCGGCAGGTGATTTTCGCGTGATCGGCAAGTGGTTCTGGCGAGTCGAGCAGGTGGTTCCGGCGTGCTCTGCTGGTGCTTCCGGGGTCATTGGCACGGGGTTCTGGCATGTCTGAGAGGTGGTTCCTGCATGCCCGGCAAGTGATTCCGGAGTGTTCGCCAAGTGGTTCTGGCATAGTCGGCAGGTGATTTTGGCATGTCCGGCAGGTGGTTCAGGCGAGTTGAGCAGGTGGTTCCAACGTGCTTGGCAGGTGCTTCCGGCGTCTCCGGCACGTGTTTCTGGCACCTCTGACAGGTGGTTCCGGCATGCCCGAAAGGTGATTCCGGTCTGTCCGGTAGGTGGTTCCAGCCTGCACGGCATGTGGTTCTGGTACGGCTCAGAGGTGGTTGCGCATGCCCAACAGGTGATTCCGGACTGTTCGCCACATGGTTCTGGCACGTCTGAGAGGTGGTTCCGGCATGCCCGGCAGGTCATCCCAGAGAGTCCTCCAAGTGGTTCTGGCATAACACGCAGGTGATTTTGGCGTGTCTGGCAGGTTGTTCCGTTGTGCTTGGCAGGTGGTTCAGGCTGGGCCGGCAGGTGGTTCCAGACTGTCCAGGACGTGTTTCCAGCTTCTCCGGCAGGTGGTTCTGGTACGTCTGAGAGGTGGTTCCGCCATGGCTGGCAGGTGATTCCGGACCGTCCCCCAGGTGGTTCTGGCATAGCCAGCAGTTGATATTGGCCTGTCCGGCAGGTGGTTCCAGCGAGTCGAACAGGTGGCTCCGGCGTGCTCGGCAGGTGGTTCCGGTCTGTCCGGTAGGTGATTCCGGCGTGTCCGGCACGTGCTTCCGGCACGTCTGAGAGGTGGTTCCGGCATGCGCGACAGGTGGTTTCGGAGTGTCCGCCAGGTGGTTCTGGCGTACCCGGCAGGTGATTTTGGCGTGTCCGGCAGGTGTTTCTGGCGAGTCGAGCAGGTGGCTCCGGCATGCTCGGCAGGTGCTTCCGGCGTCTCCGGCACGTGGTTCTGGTGTGTCTGAGAGCTGGTTCCGGCATGTCCGGCAGATGATTCCGGAGTGTCCGCCAAGTGGTTCTGGCATACCCGGCTGGTGATTTGGGCATGTCAGGTAGGTGGTTCCGGCGAGTCGAGCAGGTGGCTCCGGCGTGCTCGGCAGGTTGTTCAGACGGGTCTGGCAGGTGTTTTCCGTCTGTTCGGGGTGTGCTTCCAGCATCTCATGCACATGGTTCTGGCACGTCTGAGATGTGGTTCCGGCCGGCCCGACAGGTGTTTCCACAGTGTCCGCCAAGTGGTACTGGCGTAGTTGGCAGGTGATTTTGGCATGACCGGCAGGTGGTTCCAGCAAGCCCGGCAGGTGATTCCGAAGTGTTCCCCAACTGGTTGTGGCGTAGCTGGCAGGTGATTTTTGCGTGTCCGGCAGGTGGTTCTGGCGAGTCGAGCAGGTGGTTCCGGCGTGCTCGGCAGGTGCTTCCGGGGTCATTGGCACGTGGTTCTGGCATATCTGAGAGGTGGTTCTGGCATGCCCGGCAGGTGATTCCGGAGTGTTCGCCAAGTGTTTCCGGCGTAGCCGGCAGGTGATTTTGCATGTCCAGCGGTCGTTCCGGCGGGTCGAGCCGGTGGTTCCGGCGTGTCCGGCAGGTGGTTCCGGTCTGTCCGGCAGGTGGTTCTTTGGTGTGCGGCACGAGGTTCAGTCTGAGAGGCTGTGCCGGCATGCCCCTCATGTGATTCCGGCTTGTCCCCGAAGTGGTGCTGGTGTAGCGGGCAGGTGATTTTGGCGTGTCCGGCAGGTGGTTCAGGCGAGTTGAGCAGGTGGTTGCGACGTGCTCGGCAGGTGCTTCCGGCGTCTCCGGCACGTGTTTCTGGCACATCTGACTGGTGGTTCCGGCATGCCCAAAAGTTGATTCCGGTCTGTCCGGTAGGTGGTTCCGGCGTGCACGGCACGTGGTTCTGGTACGTCTCAGAGGTGGTTGCGTATGCCCAACAGGTGATTCCGGACTGTCCGCCACGTGCTTCTGGCACGTCTGAGAGGTGGTTCCAACATGCCCGGCAGGTCATTTCGGAGAGTCGTCCAAGTGGTACTGGCGTAACCCGCAGGTGATTTTGGCGTGTCCGGCAGGTGGTTCCGCCGTGCTCGGCAGGTGGTTCAGGCATGGCCGTCACGTGGTTCCAGTCTGTCCAGGACGTGTTTCCAGCTTCTCCGGCAGGTGGTTCTGGTACGTCTGAGAGGTGGTTCCGCCATGGCTGGCAGGTGATCCCGGACTGTCCCCCAGGTGGTTCTGGCATAGCCAGCAGTTGATATTGGCCTGTCCGGCAGGTGGTTCCAGCGAGTCGAACAGGTGGCTCCGGCGTGCTCGGCAGGTGGTTCCGGTCTGTCCTGTAGGTGATTCCGGCGTGTCCGGCACGTGCTTCCGGCACGTCTGAGAGGTGGCTCCGGCATGCGCGACAGGTGATTTCGGAGTGTCCGCCAGGTGGTTCTGGCGTACCCAGCAGGTGATTTTGGCGTGTCAGGGAGGTGGTACCGGTGAGTCGAGCAGGTGGTTCCGGCGTGCTCAGCAGGTGGTTCAGGCGGTTCTGGCAGGTGGTATCCGTCTGTTCGGGGTGTGGTTCCAGCATCTCATGAACACGTTTCTGGCACGTCTGAGATGTGGTTCCAGCCGGCCCGACAGGTGTTTCCGCAGTGTCCGCCAAGCGATTCTGGCGTAGTTGGCAGGTGATTTTGGCATGACTGGCAGCTGGTTCCAGCAAGCCTGGCAGGTGATTCCAAAGTGTTCACCAACTGGTTGTGGCGTAGCCGGCAGGTGATTTTTGCGTGATCGGCAGGTGGTTCTGGCGAGTCGAGCAGGTGGTTCCGGTGTGCTCGGCTGGTGCTTCCGGGGTCATTGGCACGGGGTTCTGGCATGTCTGAGAGGTGGTTCCTGCATGCCCGGCAAGTGATTCCGGAGTGTTCGCCAAGTGGTTCTGGCATAGTCGGCAGGTGATTTTGGCATGTCCGGCAGGTGGTTCAGGCGAGTTGAGCAGGTGGTTCCAACGTGCTTGGCAGGTGCTTCCGGCGTCTCTGGCACGTGTTTCTGGCACATCTGACAGGTGGTTCCGGCATGCCCGAAAGGTGATTCCGGTCTGTCCGGTAGGTGGTTCCAGCCTGCACGGCATGTGGTTCTGGTACGTCTCAGAGGTGGTTGCGCATGCCCAACAGGTGATTCCGGACTGTCCGCCACATGGTTCTGGCACGTCTGAGAGGTGGTTCCGGCATGCCCGGCAGGTCATCCCAGAGAGTCCTCCAAGTGGTTCTGGCATAACACGCAGGTGATTTTGGCGTGTCCGGCAGGTGTTTCCGGCGAGTGGAGCAGGTGGCTCCGGCATGCTCGCCAGGTGCTTCTGGCGTCTCCGGCACTTGGTTCTGGTGTGTCTGAGAGCTGGTTCCGGCATGTCCGGCAGATGATTCCGGAGTGTCCGCCAAGTGGTTCTGGCATACCCAGCAGGTGATTTTGGCGTGTCAGGGAGGTGGTACCGGTGAGTCGAGCAGGTGGTTCCGGCGTGCTCAGCAGGTGGTTCAGGCGGTTCTGGCAGGTGGTATCCGTCTGTTCGGGTTGTGGTTCCAGCATCTCATGAACACGTTTCTGGCACGTCTGAGATGTGGTTCCAGCCGGCCCGACAGGTGTTTCCGCAGTGTCCGCCAAGCGGTTCTGGCGTAGTTGGCAGGTGATTTTGGCATGACTGGCAGGTGGTTCCAGCAAGCCTGGCAGGTGATTCCAAAGTGTTCACCAACTGGTTGTGGCGTAGCCGGCAGGTGATTTTTGCGTGATCGGCAGGTGGTTCTGGCGAGTCGAGCAGGTGGTTCCGGCGTGCTCGGCTGGTGCTTCCGGGGTCATTGGCACGGGGTTCTGGCATGTCTGAGAGGTGGTTCCTGCATGCCCGGCAAGTGATTCCGGAGTGTTCGTCAAGTGGTTCTGGCATAGTCGGCAGGTGATTTTGGCATGTCCGGCAGGTGGTTCAGGCGAGTTGAGCAGGTGGTTCCAACGTGCTTGGCAGGTGCTTCCGGCGTCTCCGGCACGTGTTTCTGGCACATCTGACAGGTGGTTCCGGCATGCCCGAAAGGTGATTCCGGTCTGTCCGGTAGGTGGTTCCAGCCTGCACAGCATGTGGTTCTGGTACGTCTCAGAGGTGGTTGCGCATACCCAACTGGTGATTCCGGACTGTCCGCCACATGGTTCTGGCACGTCTGAGAGGTGGTTCCGGCATGCCCGGCAGGTCATCCCAGAGAGTCCTCCAAGTGGTTCTGGCATAACACGCAGGTGATTTTGGCGTGTCTGGCAGGTTGTTCCGTTGTGCTTGGCAGGTGGTTCAGGCTTGGCCGGCAGGTGGTTCCAGACTGTCCAGGACGTGTTTCCAGCTTCTCCGGCAGGTGGTTCTGGTACGTCTGAGAGGTGGTTCCGCCATGGCTGGCAGGTGATTCCGGACCGTCCCCCAGGTGGTTCTGGCATAGCCAGCAGTTGATATTGGCCTGTCCGGCAGGTGGTTCCAGCGAGTCGAACAGGTGGCTCCGGCGTGCTCGGCAGGTGGTTCCGGTCTGTCCGGTAGGTGATTCCGGCGTGTCCGGCACGTGCTTCCGGCACGTCTGAGAGGTGGTTCCGGCATGCGCGACAGGTGATTCCGGAGTGTCCGCCAGGTGGTTCTGGCGTACCCGGCAGGTGATTTTGGCGTATCCGGCAGGTGTTTCTGGCGAGTCGAGCAGGTGGCTCCGGCATGCTCGGCAGGTGCTTCCGGCGTCTCCGGCACGTGGTTCTGGTGTGTCTGAGAGCTGGTTCCGGCATGTCCGGCAGATGATTCCGGAGTGTCCGCCAAGTGGTTCTGGCATACCCGGCTGGTGATTTGGGCATGTCAGGTAGGTGGTTCCGGCGAGTCGAGCAGGTGGCTCCGGCGTGCTCGGCAGGTTGTTCAGACGGGTCTGGCAGGTGTTTTCCGTCTGTTGGGGGTGTGGTTCCAGCATCTCATGCACATGGTTCTGGCACGTCTGAGATGTGGTTCCGGCCGGCCCGACAGGTGTTTCCACAGTGTCCGCCAAGTGGTACTGGCGTAGTTGGCAGGTGATTTCGGCATGATCGGCAGGTGGTTCCAGCAAGCCTGGCAGGTGATTCCGAAGTGTTCCCCAACTGGTTGTGGCGTAGCCGGCAGGTGATTTTTGCGTGATCGGCAGGTGGTTCTGGCGAGTCGAGCAGGTGGTTCCGGCGTGCTCGGCTGGTGCTTCCGGGGTCATTGGCACGGGTTCTGGCATGTCTGAGAGGTGGTTCCTGCATGCCCGGCAAGTGATTCCGGAGTGTTCGCCAAGTGGTTCTGGCATAGTCGGCAGGTGATTTTGGCATGTCCGGCAGGTGGTTCAGGCGAGTTGAGCAGGTGGTTCCAACGTGCTTGGCAGGTGCTTCCGGCGTCTCCGGCACGTGTTTCTGGCACATCTGACAGGTGGTTCCGGCATGCCCGAAAGGTGATTCCGGTCTGTCCGGTAGGTGGCTCCAGCGAGTCGAACAGGTGTCTCTGGCGTGCTAGGCAGGTGGTTCCGGTCTGTCCGGTAGGTGATTCCGGCATGTCCAGCACGTGCTTCCGGCACGTCTGAGAGGTGGTTCCGGCATGCTCGACAGGTGATTTCGTAGTGTCCGCCAGGTGGTTCTGGCGTACCCGGCAGGTGATTTTTGCGTGTCCGGCAGGTGGTTCTGGCAAGTCGAGCAGGTGGTTCCGGCGTGCTCGGCAGGTGCTTCCGGGGTCATTGGCACGTGGTTCTGGCACATCAGAGAGGTGGTTCCGGCATGCCCGGCAGGTGATTCCGGAGTGTTCGCCAAGTGTTTCTGGCGTAGCCGGCAGGTGATTTTGCATGTCCAGCGGTCGTTGCGGCGGGTCGAGCCGGTGGTTCCGGCGTGTCCGGCAGGTGGTTCCGGTCTGTCCGGCAGGTGGTTCTGTGGTGTCCGGCACGAGGTTCAGTCTGAGAGGCTGTGCCGGCATGCCCCTCACGTGATTCCGGCTTGTCCCCGAAGTGGTGCTGGTGTAGCGGGCAGGTGATTTTGGCGTGTCCGGCAGGTGGTTCAGGCGAGTTGAGCAGGTGGTTGCGACGTGCTCGGCAGGTGCTTCCGGCGTCTCCGGCACGTGTTTCTGGCACATCTGACTGGTGGTTCCGGCATGCGCAAAAGTTGATTCCGGTCTGTCCGGTAGGTGGTTCCGGCGTGCACGGCACGTGGTTCTGGTACGTCTCAGAGGTGGTTGCGTATGCCCAACAGGGGATTCTGGACTGTCCGCCACGTGCTTCTGGCACGTCTGAGAGGTGGTTCCAACATGCCCGGCAGGTCATTTCGGAGAGTCGTCCAAGTGGTTCTGGCGTAGCCCGCAGGTGATTTTGGCGTGTCCGGCAGGTGGTTCCGCCGTGCTCGGCAGGTGGTTCAGGCATGGCCGTCACGTGGTTCCAGTCTGTCCAGGACGTGTTTCCAGCTTCTCCGGCAGGTGGTTCTGGTACGTCTGAGAGGTGGTTCCGCCATGGCTGGCAGGTGATTCCGGACCGTCCCCCAGGTGGTTCTGGCATAGCCAGCAGTTGATAATGGCCTGTCCGGCAGGTGCTTCCAGCGAGTCGAACAGGTGGCTCCGGCGTGCTCGGCAGGTGGTTCCGGTCTGTCCGGTAGGTGATGCCGGCGTGTCCGGCACGTGCTTCCGGCACGTCTGAGAGGTGGTTCCGGCATGCGCGACAGGTGATTTCGGAGTGTCCGCCAGGTGGTTCTGGCGTACCCGGCAGGTGATTTTGGCGTGTCCGGCAGGTGTTTCTGGCGAGTCGAGCAGGTGGCTCCGGCATGCTCGGCAGGTGCTTCCGGCGTCTCCGGCACTTGGTTCTGGTGTGTCTGAGAGCTGGTTCCGGCATGTCCGGCAGATGATTCCGGAGTGTCCGCCAAGTGGTTCTGGCATAGCCAGCAGGTGATTTTGGCATGTCAGGGAGGTGGTACCGGTGAGTCGAGAAGGTGGTTCCGGCGTGCTCAGCAGGTGGTATCCGTCTGTTCGGGGTGTGGTTCCAGCATCTCATGAACACGTTTCTGGCACGTCTGAGATGTGGTTCCAGCCGGCCCGACAGGTGTTTCCGCAGTGTCCGCCAAGCGGTTCTGGCGTAGTTGGCAGGTGATTTTGGCATGACTGGCAGGTGGTTCCACCAAGCCTGGCAGGTGATTCCAAAGTGTTCACCAACTGGTTGTGGCGTAGCCGGCAGGTGATTTTTGCGTGATCGGCAGGTGGTTCTGGCGAGTCGAGCAGGTGGTTCCGGCGTGCTCGGCTGGTGCTTCCGGGGTCATTGGCACGGGGTTCTGGCATGTCTGAGAGGTGGTTCCTGCATGCCCGGCAAGTGATTCCGGAGTGTTCGCCAAGTGGTTCTGGCATAGTCGGCAGGTGATTTTGGCATGTCCGGCAGGTGGTTCAGGCGAGTTGAGCAGGTGGTTCCAACGTGCTTGGCAGGTGCTTCCGGCGTCTCCGGCACGTGTTTCTGGCACATCTGACAGGTGGTTCCGGCATGCCCGAAAGGTGATTCCGGTCTGTCCGGTAGGTGGTTCCAGCCTGCACGGCATGTGGTTCTGGTACGTCTCAGAGGTGGTTGCGCATGCCCAACAGGTGATTCCGGACTGTCTGCCACATGGTTCTGGCACGTCTGAGAGGTGGTTCCGGCATGCCCGGCAGGTCATCCCAGAGAGTCCTCCAAGTGGTTCTGGCATAACACGCAGGTGATTTTGGCGTGTCTGGCAGGTTGTTCCGTTGTGCTTGGCAGGTGGTTCAGGCTTGGCCGGCAGGTGGTTCCAGACTGTCCAGGACGTGTTTCCAGCTTCTCCGGCAGGTGGTTCTGGTACGTCTGAGAGGTGGTTCCGCCATGGCTGGCAGGTGATCCCGGACTGTCCCCCAGGTGGTTCTGGCATAGCCAGCAGTTGATATTGGCCTGTCCGGCAGGTGGTTCCAGCGAGTCGAACAGGTGGCTCCGGCGTGCTCGGCAGGTGGTTCCGGTCTGTCCGGTAGGTGTTTCCGGCGTGTCTGGCACGTGCTTCCGGCATGCGCGGCAGTTGATTCCGTAGTGTCCGCCAGGTGGTTCTGGCATACCCGGCAGGTGATTTTGGCGTGGCCGGCAGGTGTTTCTGGCGAGTCGAGCAGGTGGCTCCGGCATGCTCGGCAGGTGCTTCCGGCGTCTCCGGCACTTGGTTCTGGTGTGTCTGAGAGCTGGTTCCGGCATGTCCGGCAGATGATTCCGGAGTGTCCGCCAAGTGGTTCTGGCATACCCAGCAGGTGATTTTGGCGTGTCAGGGAGGTGGTACCGGTGAGTCGAGCAGGTGGTTCCGGCGTGATCGGCAGGTGGTTCAGGCGGTTCTGGCAGGTGGTATCCGTCTGTTCGGGGTGTGGTTCCAGCATCTCATGAACACGTTTCTGGCACGTCTGAGATGTGGTTCCAGCCGGCCCGACAGGTGTTTCCGCAGTGTCCGCCAAGCGGTTCTGGCGTAGTTGGCAGGTGATTTTGGCATGACTGGCAGGTGGTTCCAGCAAGCCTGGCAGGTGATTCCAAAGTGTTCACCAACTGGTTGTGGCGTAGCCGGCAGGTGATTTTTGCGTGATCGGCAGGTGGTTCTGGCGAGTCGAGCAGGTGGTTCCGGCGTGCTGGGCTGGTGCTTCCGGGGTCATTGGCACGGGGTTCTGCCATGTCTGAGAGGTGGTTCCTGCATGCCCGGCAAGTGATTCCGGAGTGTTCGCCAAGTGGTTCTGGCTTAGTCCGCAGGTGATTTTGGCATGTCCGGCAGGTGGTTCAGGCGAGTTGAGCAGGTGGTTCCAACGTGCTTGGCAGGTGCTTCCGGCGTCTCCGGCACGTGTTTCTGGCACATCTGACAGGTGGTTCCGGCATGCCCGAAAGGTGATTCCGGTCTGTCCGGTAGGTGGTTCCAGCCTGCACGGCATGTGGCTCTGGTACGTCTCATAGGTGGTTGCGCACGCCCAACAGGTGATTCCGGACTGTCCGCCACATGGTTCTGGCACGTCTGAGAGGTGGTTCCGGCATGCCCGGCAGGTCATCCCAGAGAGTCCTCCAAGTGGTTCTGGCATAACACGCAGGTGATTTTGGCGTGTCTGGCAGGTTGTTCCGTTGTGCTTGGAAGGTGGTTCAGGCTTGGCCGGCAGGTGGTTCCAGACTGTCCAGGACGTGTTTCCAGCTTCTCCGGCAGGTGGTTCTGGTACGTCTGAGAGGTGGTTCCGCCATGGCTGGCAGGTGATTCTGGACCGTCCCCCAGGTGGTTCTGGCATAGCCAGCAGTTGATATTGGCCTGTCCGGCAGGTGGTTTCAGCGAGTCGAACAGGTGGCTCCGGCGTGCTCGGCAGGTGATTCCGGCGTGTCCGGCACGTGCTTCCGGCACGTCTGAGAGGTGGTTCCGGCTTGCGCGACAGGTGGTTTCGGAGTGTCCGCCCGGTGGTTCTGGCGTACCCGGCAGGTGATTTTGGCGTGTCCGGCAGGTGTTTCTGGCGAGTCGAGCAGGTGGCTCCGGCATGCTCGGCAGGTGCTTCCGGCGTCTCCGGCACGTGGTTCTGGTGTGTCTGAGAGCTGGTTCCGGCATGTCCGGCAGATGATTCCGGAGTGTCCGCCAAGTGGTTCTGGCATACCCGGCTGGTGATTTGGGCATGTCAGGTAGGTGGTTCCGGCGAGTCGAGCAGGTGGCTCCGGCGTGCTCGGCAGGTTGTTCAGACGGGTCTGGCAGGTGTTTTCCGTCTGTTCGGGGTTGTGTTCGAGCATCTCATGCACATGGTTCTGGCACGTCTGAGATGTGGTTCCGGCCGGCCCGACAGGTGTTTCCACAGTGTCCGCCAAGTGGTACTGGCGTAGTTGGCAGGTGATTTTGGCATGACCGGCAGGTGGTTCCAGCAAGCCCGGCAGGTGATTCCGAAGTGTTCCCCAACTGGTTGTGGCGTAGCCGGCAGGTGATGTTTGCGTGTCCGGCAGGTGGTTCTGGCGAGTCGAGCAGGTGGTTCCGGCGTGCTCGGCAGGTGCTTCCGGGGTCATTGGCACGTGGTTCTGGCATATCTGAGAGGTGGTTCCGGCATGCCCGGCAGGTGATTCCGGAGTGTTCGCCAAGTGTTTCCGGCGTAGCCGGCAGGTGATTTTGCATGTCCAGCGGTCGTTCCGGCGGGTCGAGCCGGTGGTTCTGGCGTGTCCGGCAGGTGGTTCCGGTCTGTCCGGCAGGTGGTTCTGTGGTGTCCGGCACGAGGTTCAGTCTGAGAGGCTGTGCCGGCATGCCCCTCACGTGATTCCGGCTTGTCCCCGAAGTGGTGCTGGTGTAGCGGGCAGGTGATTTTGGCGTGTCCGGCAGGTGGTTCAGGCGAGTTGAGCAGGTGGTTGCGACGTGCTCGGCAGGTGCTTCCGGCGTCTCCGGCACGTGTTTCTGGCACATCTGACTGGTGGTTCCGGCATGCCCAAAAGTTGATTCCGGTCTGTCCGGTAGGTGGTTCCGGCGTGCACGGCACGTGGTTCTGGTACGTCTCACAGGTGGTTGCGTATGCCCAACAGGTGATTCCGGACTGTCCGCCACGTGCTTCTGGCACGTCTGAGAGGTGGTTCCAACATGCCCGGCAGGTCATTTCGGAGAGTCGTCCAAGTGGTTCTGGCGTAGCCCACAGGTGATTTTGGCGTGTCCGGCAGGTGGTTCCGCCGTGCTCGGCAGGTGGTTCAGGCATGGCCGTCACGTGGTTCCAGTCTGTGCAGGACGTGTTTCCAGCTTCTCCGGCAGGTGGTTCTGGTAAGTCTGAGAGGTGGTTCCGCCATGGCTGGCAGGTGATCCCGGACTGTCCCCCAGGTGGTTCTGGCATAGCCAGCAGTTGATATTGGCCTGTCCGGCAGGTGGTTCCAGCGAGTCGAAGAGGTGGCTCCGGCGTGCTCGGCAGGTGGTTCTGGTCTGTCCGGTAGGTGATTCCGGCGTGTCCGGCACGTGCTTCCGGCACGTCTGAGAGGTGGTTCCGGCATGCGCGACAGGTGGTTTCGGAGTGTCCGCCAGGTGGTTCTGGAGTACCCGGCAGGTGATTTTGGCGTGTCCGGCAGGTGTTTCTGGCGAGTCGAGCAGGTGGCTCCGGCATGCTCGGCAGGTGCTTCCGGCGTCTCCGGCACTTGGTTCTGGTGTGTCTGAGAGCTGGTTCCGGCATGTCCGGCAGATGATTCCGGAGTGTCCGCCAAGTGGTTCTGGCATACCCAGCAGGTGATTTTGGCGTGTCAGGTAGGTGGTACCGGTGAGTCGAGCAGGTGGTTCCGGCGTGCTCAGCAGGTGGTTCAGGCGGTTCTGGCAGGTGGTATCCGTCTGTTCGGGGTGTGGTTCCAGCATCTCATGAACACGTTTCTGGCACGTCTGAGATGTGGTTCCAGCCGGCCCGACAGGTGTTTCCGCAGTGTCCGCCAAGTGGTACTGGCGTAGTTTGCAGGTGATTTTGGCATGATCGGCAGGTGGTTCCAGCAAGCCTGGCAGGTGATTCCGAAGTGTTCCCCAACTGGTTGTGGCGTAGCCGGCAGGTGATTTTTGCGTGATCGGCTGGTGGTTCTGGCGAGTCGAGCAGGTGGTTCCGGCGTGCTCGGCTGGTGCTTCCGGGGTCATTGGCACGGGTTCTGGCATGTCTGAGAGGTGGTTCCTGCATGCCCGGCAAGTGATTCCGGAGTGTTCGCCAAGTGGTTCTGGCATAGTCGGCAGGTGATTTTGGCATGTCCGGCAGGTGGTTCAGGCGAGTTGAGCAGGTGGTTCCAACGTGCTTGGCAGGTGCTTCCGGCGTCTCCGGCACGTGTTTCTGGCACATCTGACAGGTGGTTCCGGCATGCCCGAAAGGTGATTCCGGTCTGTCCGGTAGGTGGTTCCAGCGAGTCGAACAGGTGTCTCTGGCGTGCTAGGCAGGTGGTTCCGGTCTGTCCGGTAGGTGATTCCGGCATGTCCAGCACGTGCTTCCGGCACGTCTGAGAGGTGGTTCCGGCATGCTCGACAGGTGATTTCGTAGTGTCCGCCAGGTGGTTCTGGCGTACCCGGCAGGTGATTTTTGCGTGTCCGGCAGGTGGTTCTGGCAAGTCGAGCAGGTGGTTCCGGCGTGCTCGGCAGGTGCTTCCGGGGTCATTGGCACGTGGTTCTGGCACATCAGAGAGGTGGTTCCGGCATGCCCGGCAGGTGATTCCGGAGTGTTCGCCAAGTGTTTCTGGCGTAGCCGGCAGGTGATTTTGCATGTCCAGCGGTCGTTGCGGCGGGTCGAGCCGGTGGTTCCGGCATGTCCGGCAGGTGGTTCCGGTCTGTCCGGCAGGTGGTTCTGTGGTGTCCGGCACGAGGTTCAGTCTGAGAGGCTGTGCCGGCATGCCCCTCACGTGATTCCGGCTTGTCCCCGAAGTGGTGCTGGTGTAGCGGGCAGGTGATTTTGGCGTGTCCGGCAGGTGGTTCAGGCGAGTTGAGCAGGTGGTTGCGACGTGCTCGGCAGGTGCTTCCGGCGTCTCCGGCACGTGTTTCTGGCACATCTGACTGGTGGTTCCGGCATGCGCAAAAGTTGATTCCGGTCTGTCCGGTAGGTGGTTCCGGCGTGCACGGCACGTGGTTCTGGTACGTCTCAGAGGTGGTTGCGTATGCCCAACAGGGGATTCTGGACTGTCCGCCACGTGCTTCTGGCACGTCTGAGAGGTGGTTCCAACATGCCCGGCAGGTCATTTCGGAGAGTCGTCCAAGTGGTTCTGGCGTAGCCCGCAGGTGATTTTGGCGTGTCCGGCAGGTGGTTCCGCCGTGCTCGGCAGGTGGTTCAGGCATGGCCGTCACGTGGTTCCAGTCTGTCCAGGACGTGTTTCCAGCTTCTCCGGCAGGTGGTTCTGGTACGTCTGAGAGGTGGTTCCGCCATGGCTGGCAGGTGATTCCGGACCGTCCCCCAGGTGGTTCTGGCATAGCCAGCAGTTGATAATGGCCTGTCCGGCAGGTGCTTCCAGCGAGTCGAACAGGTGGCTCCGGCGTGCTCGGCAGGTGGTTCCGGTCTGTCCGGTAGGTGATGCCGGCGTGTCCGGCACGTGCTTCCGGCACGTCTGAGAGGTGGTTCCGGCATGCGCGACAGGTGATTTCGGAGTGTCCGCCAGGTGGTTCTGGCGTACCCGGCAGGTGATTTTGGCGTGTCCGGCAGGTGTTTCTGGCGAGTCGAGCAGGTGGCTCCGGCATGCTCGGCAGGTGCTTCCGGCGTCTCCGGCACTTGGTTCTGGTGTGTCTGAGAGCTGGTTCCGGCATGTCCGGCAGATGATTCCGGAGTGTCCGCCAAGTGGTTCTGGCATAGCCAGCAGGTGATTTTGGCATGTCAGGGAGGTGGTACCGGTGAGTCGAGCAGGTGGTTCCGGCGTGCTCAGCAGGTGGTATCCGTCTGTTCGGGGTGTGGTTCCAGCATCTCATGAACACGTTTCTGGCACGTCTGAGATGTGGTTCCAGCCGGCCCGACAGGTGTTTCCGCAGTGTCCGCCAAGCGGTTCTGGCGTAGTTGGCAGGTGATTTTGGCATGACTGGCAGGTGGTTCCACCAAGCCTGGCAGGTGATTCCAAAGTGTTCACCAACTGGTTGTGGCGTAGCCGGCAGGTGATTTTTGCGTGATCGGCAGGTGGTTCTGGCGAGTCGAGCAGGTGGTTCCGGCGTGCTCGGCTGGTGCTTCCGGGGTCATTGGCACGGGGTTCTGGCATGTCTGAGAGGTGGTTCCTGCATGCCCGGCAAGTGATTCCGGAGTGTTCGCCAAGTGGTTCTGGCATAGTCGGCAGGTGATTTTGGCATGTCCGGCAGGTGGTTCAGGCGAGTTGAGCAGGTGGTTCCAACGTGCTTGGCAGGTGCTTCCGGCGTCTCCGGCACGTGTTTCTGGCACATCTGACAGGTGGTTCCGGCATGCCCGAAAGGTGATTCCGGTCTGTCCGGTAGGTGGTTCCAGCCTGCACGGCATGTGGTTCTGGTACGTCTCAGAGGTGGTTGCGCATGCCCAACAGGTGATTCCGGACTGTCTGCCACATGGTTCTGGCACGTCTGAGAGGTGGTTCCGGCATGCCCGGCAGGTCATCCCAGAGAGTCCTCCAAGTGGTTCTGGCATAACACGCAGGTGATTTTGGCGTGTCTGGCAGGTTGTTCCGTTGTGCTTGGCAGGTGGTTCAGGCTTGGCCGGCAGGTGGTTCCAGACTGTCCAGGACGTGTTTCCAGCTTCTCCGGCAGGTGGTTCTGGTACGTCTGAGAGGTGGTTCCGCCATGGCTGGCAGGTGATCCCGGACTGTCCCCCAGGTGGTTCTGGCATAGCCAGCAGTTGATATTGGCCTGTCCGGCAGGTGGTTCCAGCGAGTCGAACAGGTGGCTCCGGCGTGCTCGGCAGGTGGTTCCGGTCTGTCCGGTAGGTGTTTCCGGCGTGTCTGGCACGTGCTTCCGGCATGCGCGGCAGGTGATTCCGTAGTGTCCGCCAGGTGGTTCTGGCATACCCGGCAGGTGATTTTGGCGTGGCCGGCAGGTGTTTCTGGCGAGTCGAGCAGGTGGCTCCGGCATGCTCGGCAGGTGCTTCCGGCGTCTCCGGCACTTGGTTCTGGTGTGTCTGAGAGCTGGTTCCGGCATGTCCGGCAGATGATTCCGGAGTGTCCGCCAAGTGGTTCTGGCATACCCAGCAGGTGATTTTGGCGTGTCAGGGAGGTGGTACCGGTGAGTCGAGCAGGTGGTTCCGGCGTGATCGGCAGGTGGTTCAGGCGGTTCTGGCAGGTGGTATCCGTCTGTTCGGGGTGTGGTTCCAGCATCTCATGAACACGTTTCTGGCACGTCTGAGATGTGGTTCCAGCCGGCCCGACAGGTGTTTCCGCAGTGTCCGCCAAGCGGTTCTGGCGTAGTTGGCAGGTGATTTTGGCATGACTGGCAGGTGGTTCCAGCAAGCCTGGCAGGTGATTCCAAAGTGTTCACCAACTGGTTGTGGCGTAGCCGGCAGGTGATTTTTGCGTGATCGGCAGGTGGTTCTGGCGAGTCGAGCAGGTGGTTCCGGCGTGCTGGGCTGGTGCTTCCGGGGTCATTGGCACGGGGTTCTGCCATGTCTGAGAGGTGGTTCCTGCATGCCCGGCAAGTGATTCCGGAGTGTTCGCCAAGTGGTTCTGGCTTAGTCGGCAGGTGATTTTGGCATGTCCGGCAGGTGGTTCAGGCGAGTTGAGCAGGTGGTTCCAACGTGCTTGGCAGGTGCTTCCGGCGTCTCCGGCACGTGTTTCTGGCACATCTGACAGGTGGTTCCGGCATGCCCGAAAGGTGATTCCGGTCTGTCCGGTAGGTGGTTCCAGCCTGCACGGCATGTGGCTCTGGTACGTCTCAGAGGTGGTTGCGCACGCCCAACAGGTGATTCCGGACTGTCCGCCACATGGTTCTGGCACGTCTGAGAGGTGGTTCCGGCATGCCCGGCAGGTCATCCCAGAGAGTCCTCCAAGTGGTTCTGGCATAACACGCAGGTGATTTTGGCGTGTCTGGCAGGTTGTTCCGTTGTGCTTGGAAGGTGGTTCAGGCTTGGCCGGCAGGTGGTTCCAGACTGTCCAGGACGTGTTTCCAGCTTCTCCGGCAGGTGGTTCTGGTACGTCTGAGAGGTGGTTCCGCCATGGCTGGCAGGTGATTCTGGACCGTCCCCCAGGTGGTTCTGGCATAGCCAGCAGTTGATATTGGCCTGTCCGGCAGGTGGTTTCAGCGAGTCGAACAGGTGGCTCCGGCGTGCTCGGCAGGTTGTTCAGACGGGTCTGGCAGGTGTTTTCCGTCTGTTCGGGGTTGTGTTCGAGCATCTCATGCACATGGTTCTGGCACGTCTGAGATGTGGTTCCGGCCGGCCCGACAGGTGTTTCCACATTGTCCGCCAAGTGGTACTGGCGTAGTTGGCAGGTGATTTTGGCATGACCGGCAGGTGGTTCCAGCAAGCCCGGCAGGTGATTCCGAAGTGTTCCCCAACTGGTTGTGGCGTAGCCGGCAGGTGATGTTTGCGTGTCCGGCAGGTGGTTCTGGCGAGTCGAGCAGGTGGTTCCGGCGTGCTCGGCAGGTGCTTCCGGGGTCATTGGCACGTGGTTCTGGCATATCTGAGAGGTGGTTCCGGCATGCCCGGCAGGTGATTCCGGAGTGTTCGCCAAGTGTTTCCGGCGTAGCCGGCAGGTGATTTTGCATGTCCAGCGGTCGTTCCGGCGGGTCGAGCCGGTGGTTCTGGCGTGTCCGGCAGGTGGTTCCGGTCTGTCCGGCAGGTGGTTCTGTGGTGTCCGGCACGAGGTTCAGTCTGAGAGGCTGTGCCGGCATGCCCCTCACGTGATTCCGGCTTGTCCCCGAAGTGGTGCTGGTGTAGCGGGCAGGTGATTTTGGCGTGTCCGGCAGGTGGTTCAGGCGAGTTGAGCAGGTGGTTGCGACGTGCTCGGCAGGTGCTTCCGGCGTCTCCGGCACGTGTTTCTGGCACATCTGACTGGTGGTTCCGGCATGCCCAAAAGTTGATTCCGGTCTGTCCGGTAGGTGGTTCCGGCGTGCACGGCACGTGGTTCTGGTACGTCTCACAGGTGGTTGCGTATGCCCAACAGGTGATTCCGGACTGTCCGCCACGTGCTTCTGGCACGTCTGAGAGGTGGTTCCAACATGCCCGGCAGGTCATTTCGGAGAGTCGTCCAAGTGGTTCTGGCGTAGCCCACAGGTGATTTTGGCGTGTCCGGCAGGTGGTTCCGCCGTGCTCGGCAGGTGGTTCAGGCATGGCCGTCACGTGGTTCCAGTCTGTGCAGGACGTGTTTCCAGCTTCTCCGGCAGGTGGTTCTGGTAAGTCTGAGAGGTGGTTCCGCCATGGCTGGCAGGTGATCCCGGACTGTCCCCCAGGTGGTTCTGGCATAGCCAGCAGTTGATATTGGCCTGTCCGGCAGGTGGTTCCAGCGAGTCGAAGAGGTGGCTCCGGCGTGCTCGGCAGGTGGTTCTGGTCTGTCCGGTAGGTGATTCCGGCGTGTCCGGCACGTGCTTCCGGCACGTCTGAGAGGTGGTTCCGGCATGCGCGACAGGTGGTTTCGGAGTGTCCGCCAGGTGGTTCTGGAGTACCCGGCAGGTGATTTTGGCGTGTCCGGCAGGTGTTTCTGGCGAGTCGAGCAGGTGGCTCCGGCATGCTCGGCAGGTGCTTCCGGCGTCTCCGGCACTTGGTTCTGGTGTGTCTGAGAGCTGGTTCCGGCATGTCCGGCAGATGATTCCGGAGTGTCCGCCAAGTGGTTCTGGCATACCCAGCAGGTGATTTTGGCGTGTCAGGTAGGTGGTACCGGTGAGTGGAGCAGGTGGTTCCGGCGTGCTCGGCAGGTGGTTCAGGCGGTTCTGGCAGGTGGTATCCGTCTGTTCGGGGTGTGGTTCCAGCATCTCATGAACACGTTTCTGGCACGTCTGAGATGTGGTTCCAGCCGGCCCGACAGGTGTTTCCGCAGTGTCCGCCAAGCGGTTCTGGCGTAGTTGGCAGGTGATTTTGGCATGACTGGCAGGTGGTTCCAGCAAGCCTGGCAGGTGATTCCAAAGTGTTCACCAACTGGTTGTGGCGTAGCCGGCAGGTGATTTTTGCGTGATCGGCAGGTGGTTCTGGCGAGTCGAGCAGGTGGTTCCGGCGTGCTCGGCTGGTGCTTCCGGGGTCATTGGCACGGGGTTCTGGCATGTCTGAGAGGTGGTTCCTGCATGCCCGGCAAGTGATTCCGGAGTGTTCGCCAAGTGGTTCTGGCATAGTCGGCAGGTGATTTTGGCATGTCCGGCAGGTGGTTCAGGCGAGTTGAGCAGGTGGTTCCAACGTGCTTGGCAGGTGCTTCCGGCGTCTCCGGCACGTGTTTCTGGCACATCTGACAGGTGGTTCCGGCATGCCCGAAAGGTGATTCCGGTCTGTCCGGTAGGTGGTTCCAGCCTGCACGGCATGTGGTTCTGGTACGTCTCAGAGGTGGTTGCGCATGCCCAACAGGTGATTCCGGACTGTCCGCCACATGGTTCTGGCACGTCTGAGAGGTGGTTCCGGCATGCCCGGCAGGTCATCCCAGAGAGTCCTCCAAGTGGTTCTGGCATAACACGCAGGTGATTTTGGCGTGTCTGGCAGGTTGTTCCGTTGTGCTTGGCAGGTGGTTCAGGCTTGGCCGGCAGGTGGTTCCAGACTGTCCAGGACGTGTTTCCAGCTTCTCCGGCAGGTGGTTCTGGTACGTCTGAGAGGTGGTTCCGCCATGGCTGGCAGGTGATTCTGGACCGTCCCCCAGGTGGTTCTGGCATAGCCAGCAGTTGATATTGGCCTGTCCGGCAGGTGGTTCCAGCGAGTCGAACAGGTGGCTCCGGCGTGCTCGGCAGGTGGTTCCGGTCTGTCCGGTAGGTGATTCCGGCGTGTCCGGCACGTGCTTCCGGCACGTCTGAGAGGTGGTTCCGGCATGTGCGACAGGTGATTTCGGAGTGTCCGCCAGGTGGTTCTGGCGTACCCGGCAGGTGATTTTGGCGTGTCCGGCAGGTGTTTCTGGCGAGTCGAGCAAGTGGCTCCGGCATGCTCGGCAGGTGCTTCCGGCGTCTCCGGCACGTGGTTCTGGTGTGTCTGAGAGCTGGTTCCGGCATGTCCGGCAGATGATTCCGGAGTGTCCGCCAAGTGGTTCTGGCATACCCGGCTGGTGATTTGGGCATGTCAGGTAGGTGGTTCCGGCGAGTCGAGCAGGTGGCTCCGGCGTGCTCGGCAGGTTGTTCAGACGGGTCTGGCAGGTGTTTTCCGTCTTTTCGGGGTGTGGTTCCAGCATCTCATGCACATGGTTCTGGCACGTCTGAGATGTGGTTCCGGCCGGCCCGACAGGTGTTTCCACAGTGTCCGCCAAGTGGTACTGGCGTAGTTGGCAGGTGATTTTGGCATGACCGGCAGGTGGTTCCAGCAAGCCCGGCAGGTGATTCCGAAGTGTTCCCCAACTGGTTGTGGCGTAGCCGGCAGGTGATTTTTGTGTGTCCGGCAGGTGGTTCTGGCGAGTCGAGCAGGTGGTTCCGGCGTGCTCGGCAGGTGCTTCCGGGGTCATTGGCACGTGGTTCTGGCATATCTGAGAGGTGGTTCTGGCATGCCCGGCAGGTGATTCCGGAGTGTTCGCCAAGTGTTTCCGGCGTAGCCGGCAGGTGATTTTGCATGTCCAGCGGTCGTTCCGGCGGGTCGAGCCGGTGGTTCCGGCGTGTCCGGCAGGTGGTTCCGGTCTGTCCGGCAGGTGGTACTTTGGTGTCCGGCACGAGGTTCAGTCTGAGAGGCTGTGCCGGCATGCCCCTCACGTGATTCCGGCTTGTCCCCGAAGTGGTGCTGGTGTAGCGGGCAGGTGATTTTGGCGTGTCCGGCAGGTGGTTCAGGCGAGTTGAGCAGGTGGTTGCGACGTGCTCGGCAGGTGCTTCCGGCGTCTCCGGCACGTGTTTCTGGCACATCTGACTGGTGGTTCCGGCATGCCCAAAAGTTGATTCCGGTCTGTCCGGTAGGTGGTTCCGGCGTGCACGGCACGTGGTTCTGGTACGTGTCAGAGGTGGTTGCGTATGCCCAACAGGTGATTCCGGACTGTCCGCCACGTGCTTCTGGCACGTCTGAGAGGTGGTTCCAACATGCCCGGCAGGTCATTTCGGAGAGTCGTCCAAGTGGTACTGGCGTAACCCGCAGGTGATTTTGGTGTGTCCGGCAGGTGGTTCCGCCGTGCTCGGCAGGTGGTTCAGGCATGGCCGTCACGTGGTTCCAGTCTGTCCAGGACGTGTTTCCAGCTTCTCCGGCAGGTGGTTCTGGTACGTCTGAGAGGTGGTTCCGCCATGGCTGGCAGGTGATCCCGGACTGTCCCCCAGGTGGTTCTGGCATAGCCAGCAGTTGATATTGGCCTGTCCGGCAGGTGGTTCCAGCGAGTCGAACAGGTGGCTCCGGCGTGCTCGGCAGGTGGTTCCGGTCTGTCCTGTAGGTGATTCCGGCGTGTCCGGCACGTGCTTCCGGCACGTCTGAGAGGTGGCTCCGGCATGCGCGACAGGTGATTTCGGAGTGTCCGCCAGGTGGTTCTGGCGTACCCAGCAGGTGATTTTTGCGTGTCAGGGAGGTGGTACCGGTGAGTCGAGCAGGTGGTTCCGGCGTGCTCAGCAGGTGGTTCAGGCGGTTCTGGCAGGTGGTATCCGTCTGTTCGGGGTGTGGTTCCAGCATCTCATGAACACGTTTCTGGCACGTCTGAGATGTGGTTCCAGCCGGCCCGACAGGTGTTTCCGCAGTGTCCGCCAAGCGGTTCTGGCGTAGTTGGCAGGTGATTTTGGCATGACTGGCAGCTGGTTCCAGCAAGCCTGGCAGGTGATTCCAAAGTGTTCACCAACTGGTTGTGGCGTAGCCGGCAGGTGATTTTTGCGTGATCGGCAGGTGGTTCTGGCGAGTCGAGCAGGTGGTTCCGGCGTGCTCGGCTGGTGCTTCCGGGGTCATTGGCACGGGGTTCTGGCATGTCTGAGAGGTGGTTCCTGCATGCCCGGCAAGTGATTCCGGAGTGTTCGCCAAGTGGTTCTGGCATAGTCGGCAGGTGATTTTGGCATGTCCGGCAGGTGGTTCAGGCGAGTTGAGCAGGTGGTTCCAACGTGCTTGGCAGGTGCTTCCGGCGTCTCCGGCACGTGTTTCTGGCACATCTGACAGGTGGTTCCGGCATGCCCGAAAGGTGATTCCGGTCTGTCCGGTAGGTGGTTCCAGCCTGCACGGCATGTGGTTCTGGTACGTCTCAGAGGTGGGTGCGCATGCCCAACAGGTGATTCCGGACTGTCCGCCACATGGTTCTGGCACGTCTGAGAGGTGGTTCCGGCATGCCCGGCAGGTCATCCCAGAGAGTCCTCCAAGTGGTTCTGGCATGACACGCAGGTGATTTTGGCGTGTCCGGCAGGTGTTTCCGGCGAGTGGAGCAGGTGGCTCCGGCATGCTCGGCAGGTGCTTCTGGCATCTCCGGCACTTGGTTCTGGTGTGTCTGAGAGCTGGTTCCGGCATGTCCGGCAGATGATTCCGGAGTGTCCGCCAAGTGGTTCTGGCATACCCAGCAGGTGATTTTGGCGTGTCAGGGAGGTGGTACCGGTGAGTCGAGCAGGTGGTTCCGGCGTGCTCAGCAGGTGGTTCAGGCGGTTCTGGCAGGTGGTATCCGTCTGTTCGGGTTGTGGTTCCAGCATCTCATGAACACGTTTCTGGCAAGTCTGAGATGTGGTTCCAGCCGGCCCGACAGGTGTTTCCGCAGTGTCCGCCAAGCGGTTCTGGCGTAGTTGGCAGGTGATTTTGGCATGACTGGCAGGTGGTTCCAGCAAGCCTGGCAGGTGATTCCAAAGTGTTCACCAACTGGTTGTGGCGTAGCCGGCAGGTGATTTTTGCGTGATCGGCAGGTGGTTCTGGCGAGTCGAGCAGGTGGTTCCGGCGTGCTCGGCTGGTGCTTCCGGGGTCATTGGCACGGGGTTCTGGCATGTCTGAGAGGTGGTTCCTGCATGCCCGGCAAGTGATTCCGGAGTGTTCGCCAAGTGGTTCTGGCATAGTCGGCAGGTGATTTTGGCATGTCCGGCAGGTGGTTCAGGCGAGTTGAGCAGGTGGTTCCAACGTGCTTGGCAGGTGCTTCCGGCGTCTCCGGCACGTGTTTCTGGCACATCTGACAGGTGGTTCCGGCATGCCCGAAAGGTGATTCCGGTCTGTCCGGTAGGTGGTTCCAGCGAGTCGAACAGGTGGCTCTGGCGTGCTAGGCAGGTGGTTCCGGTCTGTCCGGTAGGTGATTCCGGCATGTCCAGCACGTGCTTCCGGCACGTCTGAGAGGTGGTTCCGGCATGCTTGACAGGTGATTTCGTAGTGTCCGCCAGGTGGTTCTGGCGTACCCGGCAGGTGATTTTTGCGTGTCCGGCAGGTGGTTCTGGCAAGTCGAGCAGGTGGTTCCGGCGTGCTCGGCAGGTGCTTCCGGGGTCATTGTCACGTGGTTCTGGCACATCAGAGAGGTGGTTCCGGCATGCCCGGCAGGTGATTCCGGAGTGTTCGCCAAGTATTTCTGGCGTAGCCGGCAGGTGATTTTGCATGTCCAGCGGTCGTTGCGGCAGGTCGAGCCGGTGGTTCCGACGTGTCCGGCAGGTGGTTCCGGTCTGTCCGGCAGGTGGTTCTGTGGTGTCCGGCACGAGGTTCAGTCTGAGAGGCTGTGCCGGCATGCCCCTCACGTGATTCCGGCTTGTCCCCGAAGTGGTGCTGGTGTAGCGGGCAGGTGATTTTGGCGTGTCCGGCAGGTGGTTCAGGCGAGTTGAGCAGGTGGTTGCGACG